>NW_008676777.1:8496-23671 GCF_000695815.1 Acanthisitta chloris | reverse complement strand
GCCTCAGAGGAAATGGTTGCCTTTAGTTTTTATTGTACTAGTATTGACTGTATTACTACAATAAAAGCATCTGCCCGATATTTCCAAACTCCTCTTCTGGGAAATAACAGCTGTGCTGTCACTGTCTCATTGAAATTCAGGATGAAAAAGGGTGTCTCTCTCCCCACCTAGGCCCAAACACCCTCACCATTTCTTTCCTTCCACAGTTTGAAAACATCCTCTGCCCTTCATTTCTTACTGGTTCTGGTATAAAAGCAGTAAACACAACTAGCATGCTGTTCCTAACAGTCCATGAGCCAACCAGACTGTGCACAGATGAAGATGTTAGATCTGAACACATTTCCTGGGAGAGAAGAATAATTGTGAACAAACAAAAGCTCAGCCAACTTCTCAAAACAGAAAGTTTACTGAAATCTCTGTGAGATTTATCTGAAACCCAGTCATAAAACTCCAGATTTTCAAGAACAGGACTTGTTGGACCTGACAGAATCCACCCAAAATTCCTTTAATTTCAAGACTGCTGTAATTAAAAAGTAATATATATCTATATATCTATCTCTCCCTCTCTCTATATATATGTATATCTATATCTCAGCTGTAAGCAAAGTCCACTGACAAACAAAGAAATGAAAAGCAGAGAAATGTGCCCAATTCAGACAAAATGCTACAAACAGAGAGCATTTTCTTTTCTTCACTGCAGTCATTCCCCTTTGCCAGCATCTTTCTGGAATGTAAAAACTGGTGTCTGGAGAGCAGGTAATTCTCAGATCCAAGTCAGCTTTTAATTCTACTTAACTCTTAGCACGTCTTGACCCTAACCCCAATCCAAAAGAATGGATGTTACTAATGGCTGCATTCAACAGGCAATGTTCTAATCTCCTTCCCCTCCAGCCAGTCTTCTCTGTATCTGCAGCATCTGACTGTGCCCTTAATAGGCAGCTTGAGAAGTCTATCCATTACAACCACAGTCTTTGCCAAACCTGGAGGCTTTCAAGCCTAAAATGGTGAGCTGCCACAGTTTGGATTAAAGACACCAAAGGCTGTCTGGATGGAGCTGCAGTAGATCTTTTCTCTGAGATAGAGAGAGTCATGCAATACACCTATGCCTTATATCAGCCAGCTTCCCAATTCAGTCTCACAGAGGCATCGCACAGCTGGTGTTTCAGGGAGCTGGAGATACAGTTCTAGGGTGCAAAGTGATTTCTGCAATCCTTCTCATTGAGACACAACAAGTTGGGAATTTCTCATGTAGGTGGTTCTTCACCTGTTGATATCCCTGGCCAAAACCACCTACATTCATGCTGCAGTTTTAGGCTTACAGTTAAGGTCAGCCACCGTATTGCAGTTCTTAAGGAGTAGATACCTGGTTTTATAAAGGCAAAACACCCATCAAGGACTTCTTTAATTGCATATAAGCCCTGATCTTTGCAGCTTCAGTTTTATAAAGTATGTTCATCTCTTATTGCCTTAAACCATTAGAGGTTACAGAATTGTCCCCAGTTTTTAAAGCCCTGATTTTTCAGTCATGTTTTAGGGTGTCCTGAGACTGTTTGGAAAATGAGTCTTGCTAATAAAGAAGCAATAATAATTAGAAAATATCTTACCCAGTGCAAATTTTATAACTCCACAGATACCATGGTATTAACATTCTGTTTGTCCACCTGTTAGAAGAAACAGATCTGAAGAGTCATAACTCTAAAACAGTGGGTGACAATTTAATGAAAAATTGAGCTCTGCATTTAATTTCCTTTTAAGTTCAGTTGAGCATTCTGCAAGATCAAAGGGGCTTTGTGGTTTGCAAATGATCTATGATACCAGAGAAACAGATTATAACCCAGGCACAGTTTGGTATTTAAGTAAGTATCCGCTTTTAATACCAATGTTTAAAGTAGGCTAATGGAACTAAAGCGCAAGTATAATTTCCTATGATACAACTCTCTAATCCAGTTTAATATATCAGTTGAGCACTAAAAGCATATTTTGAATTTATTTCAGTGGTTTGGCCCCATTCGGAAAGTATCCTGAGACACCATAAAACATTTTTAACATAACAAGAAGTCCTGCCTTAGTTTGTGAGCTTTTGGGGCAGGGCCTGCACTTATGCACTTGCAGAATGCTTGGAGAAATTGGTCTCTTGGGTTCAGCATATAAAGAATAGCTAAGGGACGGCAGCACTACATGTCAGTGAGGACTTATTTTTAGTGTGGATGCTGGAGTTCTAGCTAGAAGGCACCCTGAAGCTGATTATCTCCCCCTTTCATATCCATGCAACATTATTGTGGGCAGTGGACTTGAAAAAGAAAAAAAAAAGAAAGAAAATTATTCCAGGTTAAAAGGGTTTGGATGGGGAGTTTTTTGTTTGTTTTGGGATTTGTTTTGTTTTGTTTTGTTTTGGAGTTTGTGGTTTTTTGTTTGGTTTTGGGTTGTTTGGTGGTTTGGTTGGTTTTGGTATTCTTTTACAAGTCCCTACAGCATCGGGTATTCCATATTTTCCTTTTCAGAAATGATCATGCTCCAAACTGTTTCCCCTCCATGGCTCAGAGAAGATGCTGCTACAGACTGACTTCTCCTGTTGCTTGCATGCTTCTTCCTTCTAACCAGCTTGAATTTATGGTCAGTTCATTCTTGTTTATTCTTCTGATAGTGTTGTCCTTCAGGCTAATAGGTCTATCCTTGCCTTAATGTTTACCTCCCTGAACCGTTTATAAGCCATCATTATATACATTTGTCTTTCCAAGGCAGAAGGAGTCACATTTGTAATCTCCTCTTGTAGAGCAAGTTGATGTTTCCCTGATCAATGGTCCTTCCTGTTTCAATCTGAATTCATCAGTTTTGAACACCAGTGATGGGAATTGTATACACTTTTCCAGAAGAGGCCTCATCACCCACATGTACAATGGCATTAATACAACTGTATCACTGCTAGATATGTGTCTCTTGATGCATCATAGGGTTGTATTATTCTGACATGATGTGACATGATGTTGGTAGCTCAGACATCTCATGATTAACAAATACATCTGTGTCTTTCTCTGCAATCTCAATGAATCCACAGAATTTTTGATTATGGCAGGAATTAATGCAAAGTGTGTGCAGGATTTAAAGTTTCATCCCTTTTCTGCTGTTTTAATCTGTGAGGTCATCCAGACATCCCTGTAGGATATCTGAAGCCCCTTCAGTACTGATAAGTTTCTCAACTTGATGTTACCAGCAAATTTTCTTTCCCTCCCTTCTATCCTTGGTGCTAAACTCTATCTGTATCTTTTGCTCTCTGGAACAAGTCACTGTTCAACACAACTGATTCATTTCTTCTCAAGCTAATTCCTTGCCCTTCTCACAGTCTACTGCTCATTTTTGTTTTCTCCAGCTAACTCACCATTTTCCATGTGTCATTGTATAAAAAACAAAATGAGAGGTTCAGGTTGATGGTAATGCTGGAAGCTGTCTGATCAAAGCTCCAGTCAAACTAACACTAAATTTGGAGTTAGATCCATTTTACTAAATCTCACAAGGGCTAGTCTGCTGAACATCTAAATTTGGAGTTAGATCCATTTTACTGAAGCTCACAAGGGCTAGTCTGCTGAACACCTTTGGTCTAGAATATCAGTTGTCTTTTCTGTGAAAACAGCAACAAACCCCCTCATGTTTCCATGGTTAGATTGTCTTTTCTGTGAAAACAGCAACAAACTCCCTCATGTTTCCATGATTAGAGGTAGATTGGAGATTTTGATTTCCTTATCACTGATTTGGAAAGTGAACTTTTTGCTGGATTTGTGACTAAAGCAGCTTCTTGACACCAGTTCAGGCAAGGCTATCATGGCTGGTTTGAGATACTGTTGATGCTATGAGTAGTGCCACTACATGTGGCCTTGCAAGGAACATGCCTGTTATTTTCAGAGAAGTTTGAAGAATATGCTGAAAAATCAACAGGAGCTGATACTTAGCTCCTTTGCTTTGAAAGTCTCAGTTTACAGCCATAATAAATATGCTGAAAAATCAACAGGAGCTGACACTTAGCTCCTTTGCTTTGAAAGTCTAAATTTACAGCCATAATGCTTTCACATCCTGAATTGTATTTCTCATATCCCAAAACGAACGAGGAGGTCCTGAATTGTATTTCTCATATCCCAAAGTGAAGGAGAAGACATCAAATTAAACACAAAAACGCATGAGTTGCTGTCAAAAAAAAAAAGGGTTTGTGGTAAATGGATGTAGGGATATCGAGGACTTTTTGGCAAATTAAACACAAAAACGCATGAGTTGGTTGTCAAAAAAAAAAGGGTTTGTGGTAAACAGATGTAGGGATATCGAGGACTTTTTGAGGCAGGTTGATGCAACATAAAATCTACTTATGGTCCTCTGCAGCAGCAAGTGGGAGATGTTAGACCACTTCAGATGGCACTAGACACCTATCTTCAGAGAACAGAAACACAGCCATGAATCACTTGCTTCCTCAGCAAATGGAAAGAATTTGCTTTGGAGAAACATTATTAGACAAATGAATACAAAGCTACTGCAAAAGAAAGACTGAAGTTTTGGAAGAAGCTGAAGAATGAAGATTTGAGGTCTGCAGAGAGCCTGTAATGCACTAAAAATGGAGGAGATGGGTCTTGGGAGCCAGGAAAGAAGGAAAACGAAGACCCTAGATTGCACCCTAAGAGCTTCTTTAATATCATTGACCCTAGTGACCCATTTTTAACTGAGTTTCCTGTTCTGAAGCTGGACAGACTGAGGTCAGCAGCTTTGCTTGGACAGAAAGAGCAAGAGAAGCACAAGGCAAAGTGACTTAGAATAAATTGAAACATAGAAGTATCAAAACTAGGTCATCAGTTGCAGAAGAACAGGATAGGTAGTTCACTTTTCACCTCATTAATCCAGTTGCCCCACTGGATAAACAACTCTGCCTTGTAGTTAATCACCAGATAAATATGCTCTTAAAATCCAGTGGGTATTTATCTAACATAGGATAACTGTCTTAGTGCAGCTAAATTAAATGCTTTTGGATAAATGTAATTTAGCCTCCTGTTGAAACAGTTTCCTGAATAAGGTGATGGAGAGAAAATGGTTCACTCCTGTTTGGTATAAGGGTGGTGACAGAAATGGCAGCTGGAGCTTCTTGCTAGGAACAAATTCTTACCGTGGAGCTAAGCACATACGATGTGCCAAAAAAATATAGGTTAGTAGTACCTTTGTGGCACTTTTAGTAGTAGATTATCAAAGATTTGAGTGTGGTCAATGTCATTGATGCCATTTTACATGGTGTAGAGAAGAGCAAGCAAGAAACCCACAGTGAAGCTGTGGGCACAGCCCAGGGCTCCTCTTCTCTCAGAGCTGCAGTGCCAAGCCACCTTGCTTTCCCCAAGATATGGGGAAAACTGTAATTGCATGAGAGCTGACCTCAGAGGACATTCCCTCTTACACTTGCTATATCTCAGGAACATGCAGCTGGCCACAACAAATTCAATCTGCTTCCATCCTGCCCTGGACCTTGTCTCAGGCTGTGTCAGACAGTGTGCAAGGAAACCCTCTAGAGATCACATTCTGCAGGAAGGCCTCATCTCAGCTTCTAATAGTTGGGAGATAATGTGGCTGCTGGAGCTGGAGGATGCCTGTTTACTCCAAATCTTCTGTTGATGTTCACTGTGGCAGAATTGGGTTTTATTTCCTCACAGGAATGGTCAGTCCCTCTTTGAATCTCCTAAGTCCTTGTCCACTACATCATCCAGTGGAACTCAGCTCCACAAACCTATCACATATTCCATGGAAACGTTTTTTACTCATCTTGAATTTCCTGCCTTCCACTCTTTTATTTTATGCCTTGTGTTAGGAGACATGAAAAACAAAGGTGGTGAGCTAGCCTCCTTTTCACTGTTTCTGATAGGGTTAGGGCAGGAAGTTCTGCTACCAGCAAGTGTCCCTTCCGTTTGGATCCCAAGTCACGTCCTCAGCCCTAGCAGGATTTCTGTCTCCTTCACAGTGCCCCCAGCTCTTCCACCACCCAGCCTGATGTCTTCCCAAGCGAGCTCAGCAGCACCTCAGCCCGCAGGCTCAGACACGCTCACACCTCCTGGGTTCCTCTCACCATTCCCCCTCCTTCCCTTGCCACAGGCCTGACAGCATGAGCTTTTATCACAGCCCTTCTATTTAGCTCCCTTCTACTGTAAACACCACTTATCTTTTCAATCTCTCTCCATATAAGTTTTTTTTTTTCCCAGGTCTCAAATTATTCTTGTCATCCTTATCTGAACATCCTTTAATTCCCTTGGCAGTGACATATAGCATTCCAGATGAGAGAGAAGCCTTGGGTTTATACCACGCTGAAATTTACTCTGTCCCATTTCTTACACATCCTAACCTTTTGTTTGCCTGTTTGACAGAAGCTGTACCGGAGCTGAAAACTTAAGTGAGAAGGGTGCAATAATGATTCAGAGATACTTTCTGAGATATTTTCTGTTGGCCAGTGCCGTTACTAAGGTAATTCATTGTTTCTAAAGGTTTCTGCAAGTGCATTCTCCTTTTGAGCTCATATTTCCAGTGCAATGCTCCAAACAGGTAGCTGCTAACTACCTCTCATTGCTGACAACAGTTCAAGTGCTCCAGGATGGAGGAGGCACCTGTAATTAGTGGCTGCAGGAATATACACTACTAGCCCCCATAGAAAACTGGCATTGGCCCAATGTAAGCCAACATAGCTCAGTTTTCTTCCCCTAATTAATATCATTGTAATTAATAGAAGATTTTTGTAAACTTTCTGAAGTCCCTTTAAATTACCCTGAGACCTTCTGCCATCTATCATTGCAGTGGCCTTACAATAGGGCTGCATCTGTAACTGGTAAATGTTCTCATATTCCCTGCTACTCCGTCTATATGGATTATTTTACATTCAACAGCAATGGTTTAACTGAAGGATAACAGGGCAAGGACTCTCACCTTGATGTGGGTTTATATGGTGCCTAACAAAGTAAGACCTTGATCCACAGCTAAGCCCACAAAATAGGACTACTGCTAGTACTAACTTGTCAGGTCCCTTCATGCTGTCCACTCACCTATTTCAGTATGACCTTCAGAAATTCTTTATCACCTATTGTGGACACAGAAGTGATGTTAGCTATAAATTTTACCACCTTGCTTTTCCATTCTTTTTTGTATCGCTCTTTCTTCTCTGTTAATGCATGTCTCCTTGCCTGTCAGTCTTAGATTTCAAGTTGTTTTGGACTTGAATGCTCCCTTGTTGAATATATGGTCTAATGTGCTATGCACTCTTCCAAAAATAAATATAAATTAATAGTACCTTATCACACAAACCAGCCCACTGATGTTAAGAGAATTCCTGATGGAAAAAGGCCCAAGATAAATAACAGTAGTAGAATCTGTCCCTAAGAGTTTGTCTTAATTAAAAGTATAACTACACACATTAATAATTTACAACTGAAAAGGTTACGAATATGTAATGTTTAATAACAGTAATGCAAAAAGGTGATATTTAGTTTCTAGCACTTGCGTGAATGCTCATCCTCTGAATTTAGGAATAACTGTGGCTGTGTGGTTTGATCTGTAATTAAGATTTAATTAATCCCTAAAGCTCAGTTCAACTTAGATTAGACTTGTATTGATTTGAATTTCTTTACAGTTGCACTCCTAGCACAGAAAATTTACCTGCTCCCCATCATGCTGTCCATAGTGTTAGCAATGGATTTAAGGCATCTGTCTGACCTTTGGCAGCAGTGTCACCAAGCATCCTATAGAGAAAGTGTCCACATCAAGGAAAGGCATCCAGTGCACTTTGTTCTGCATGCCATAATGAGTGATTACAGATGTGATATGAACAGCAAACTTCACTTCTTCCAGACCTTGATGTTTCCCTCTTGGGGTCGCATGGTATGAAACACAAACCAGTGTCTGTCAAAGCGATGAGAACTCTTTCCTCTTGATTAAAAAAAACCCAGCTGCGTGTCTTGCCATGAATTTGTCTTCTCACAGAGAAGGCAAAACACCCACCATGGCACAAGGCTTTCGTCGTCAGTGATATGTGGTTACAAAAACTGGAGGAGATAAGGACACACCTGTATAAAGGTAAGTTCAACTCTGGGACTTCTTTACTATGAGGATGGTGAGGCACTAAAAGAGGTTACCCAGAGAAGATGTGGATACCTCATCCCTGGGACTGTTCAGGGCATAGTGTAATTCCCATGGGGACCCCCATCTCCTCAGTCATTATCAGACCAAAAAATCTTGAACCTTATTTGGGCAAGTCCAACTTTTCTGGCTTCAGCAGAACTGCAGATGATTGTAATGGCTCTCCTCTATGACCTTGGGTCTCCAACATTCTGAGTAGACATACCAGGCTGCAGATCTTGGCATTACTAAAAATAAGCAGTGAATAACGCAGTGCTTCTCCTAGACTTTACAATAGTCATCCCATGATAAGATCAGGAAATCATAGAAAGGGACCTCCTGACTGAGGACTTGGAGAGCATTACTCTCCCCAGAATCTGCAATGTCCTCTCGTCTACAGGTTGGTGGTAGAGTGTTGGCCTGAGTCTCTTCTCCCATGCCTAACCTTGCTGTATCAACCAGAGACATACTGAGCTGGAAGGCTACCTGAACACTTGAAAAGTCCTCACACACATGCTTGTCCTGTGCCTAACAGGCAGCTTTTCTTACCCAGCTTCTGAACGAAACCATCTGTTAAACAACTCCCTGGATCCACATCAGCTCTGCAGGGGCTCTAGAATTGTGACTGCAGTGAACCAATGCAGCCAGGCTTAAAATGCATTATTAGAAGGATTTATGGTGACTTCATAATATCCAGAGAAATTCTGCTTTCTAGAATTATTTCATTGAATATTTTCAGGAACTGCTGGCTACCTATTAGCAGCGTATTACCCTGAATTGGCACTTCTAAATAGCAAATTAACCTCCACAGAGCAGATAGCATCATGCCCACAAGAGGATACCTGGAAGGTGAACAACATTTGTTTCCCATGTAAGACTGCCTGTTAATGAACAACAACTTGTTCCAGCCATTACAGCCAGAGTGGCTGAGTGTTGGACTTGTGTCTGTGCAGTGCCTCTTCTGCCCCTGGGTTCCTCCACATTTTAAGGGAGGTTTCAGAACACTGTAGCAAAAGTCAGAGTCACTGTTCAGCGATGGAAACTGGTGGGTAGGGATTGTACAAAGGCAAAATCTTGGGCTCCAGCCCCCAGTGTGTAAGCAGGGGAGTTTCAAAGGCACCCACCTGAGAATTTCCTGGCTTTGAAGATATAATGCTCATCTGTCACTGCAAATGCAGAAACAAAACACAGAATAAGAGTCGTGATCCCTCCTGTTTAAGTGTGCTGGCATCTTCTCAGGTGGAGTTGATGGCTTTCTTGCAGGTCACCAGCTCCTAGAAATGGGAAACTCTGTGTAAACAAGACCCAGAAACTGTGTTGTGCAGGTTCCTGAGGTCAGGGCTCTTGATTTCTGTTCCTAAGGAAGAGACATGTCTGCGGAAATGAAGTCTAAAGCAGCAGCTTTAATCCTGCTGGTGATTCACCCAGTGGCTCTGCCTCAGAGACAACAGGAGAGACGGTTCTGGGGAAATCATATAGACAATATGTACTGTCTGGGTTATAAAAGGAAAATCCTGGTTACTGTAGACGAGCCAAAGTATAGTGCACAGTGTAGCTTTATATGTAACATAATGTGCCATGCAGTCTGCTGTTGGAGGGAAGGTTGCATGTGGGGTAGGACTGACCTCACCTTGCACCCCAGCATCTTAACCTGGGCAGGCAGAGAGCTACATCTCCAATAACAGCACAAAATTTTTTGATTTTTTTTTTCCTCACACGGTACCCAGAAGACATGGGGGTATCAGTACACATTACCTTTCAAACTCTTAATCTCAAAAGCCTGTTCAGTTTGGGAGGGTGATGTAATTGTTCACTGCTCAAGTTATGTGAAGTCCTGTGAGGATGAAATTATTCAGCCCTTAAGAGTTTCAGTTTGCATTTCCTCTACTCCTGTGCAGTCTGAAAATGGTGCTGTTATGGGAGTTTCAGGTTATGGCTCTTGTTACTTCAGGATTCTGTCTGAAACAAGCTGCCCTATACACACGTGCTGCATCCATGGTGACTTTGCTGATATGGCCTGCAAGGCTAACAATTTCTGCCACTGCTCAGGACAGGTAAAACTAGGGTCTGAAAGAGAGAATTAGCATTCAGACAAAGGCAGTCAGTCTAGGTTTCTAGATACCTCCAAATTTCTCTTGAAGACAATTGGCATATCTTCCCTAAGAACTGTCACCATGAAGTAAGATTAAACTCAAACTTTGGTCCATTAGTTTTGATCCTGTTGGATCTAAGATCTCTTTAGAGACTGGCTCTGGAGGTGGCCTTTAAAGGCTTGTACCCCTTCCTGCTCCATGTGAGTTCTGAAGACCAGCTTCTGTAGACTCCAGAAAAAACAGGAACTTTCCCCCTCACCAAAAACACTTGCATGCCAACAGCAAAACCCGTGGTCAGCTTGACTGGTCAGCTAAAGATCCCAATGACACATTTTAACAACACTCCTAAACCATGTGCACACTTGACACAGGCACACCATGATAGTTACAGACCTTCAGGAACACCTTGATCTTTTGTTGTGCTTTCAGTAAGTCCCATTCACTGGAAAAGGTTTTGCTTATACAGTAGTTCTTTTTGCTTATAGTAGTGCCCTTTGTCAGATACTCACCTGAGATAGTTTGAGGCCACCCACCGTCACAGGAGAAGTCCTGCCTGGAAGAACAACAGTCCCCTGGGTGGTAGCTAGATCTCTACCCACAGAGGCTTTCCTCTGAATACATTTCCCTGATTGACTATAGATATTAACTTTCTGTCCTGTTCAGGGTGTTGTCCTGTGTTTAATATTTCAAATCAAAGCCCCTGCACTTGCCAGAGCAGTTCAGATCAAGAGAGAGGCATTTGTGCAGAAGCAAAGGCACAGTGTCATTTGATAACTAAAATAGTATTCACAAAAAGAGTGAGTTTCCAAGCACACTTTCATGTTCCACTATGACAAATATCTCTGCTGACCAAAATAGGCTCAGAGGGAAAAAAGAAGAACACATGGAAGTTCCATTCCTACTTCTGTCTCTGTGCCATTTAAGTCATCAAAACTTCCTCATGGTGTAATGAAGCTGGGAGAGAAAATGGATAAAAAGCCATTTCTAGGAAAAGGAGACCAGAGAGCTTCCAAAATGACAAATTCCTCATTTTCTTAATTCATTTCCTTATAGAGAATTTGGAGCTGCAGAACATGTACCCACTGGTGATGAGAGTGTAGGTAATAAACGCTGCCATGTAACCTTGGCTGTTCCCTGCAAACTGCAGTTACCCAGAAGCCCAGTCACCTAACATAAAAGGAAACTATCCACTTTAATTAGCAGAGCAATCAAAAGACTCTTACACAGGAAAGCATTTATCACCAAATAGAAAATGAATGATACTTTAAAATTAGAATATGCAGAATTCATAGCCAAAGGCACTCAGGGGAAAAAGAGCTTTGCACCAAACCAGACGGGGATTTTTTTGGATTCAGTCTAATGAACTTTAACAATAGATATCAAATTCTGTCTGGCAGCATATTTTAGCAATGGATCTGATTTTTCAGAAATACTAAACAACACCAGTGGCAAGAGTAGGAGACTAGCATTTAGAAAACCCTTATTCATCTGTATTCAAACCTCAAATCTAGACACTTGGAAATACAGTTTGTAAAAAAAATCTTCACCTATACTTCCAAAATGCAGTGCAATAAGCAGCAGGGAAATTTAATTTTAATTGCTCATGTTGATGAAGATTTCATTGTATCCCATGTACAACCAAAAAATGCTGCGCAGGAAGAAACGAGGCAACACCATATTTCATTATCAGGATTTCATGTGAAGCTTGAATTGGAAGATGACAGCAATCTTCTCTGGGTCTTCCTGTACTTAACAAAAAAAATAATGAAATGCCCTAAAGTCAGGGAAGGGCTGAAGATAAAAATACCTTCCTGTCATCTTGGAAGCTTACAGGGATTTTGAAGTATAGGAGACTAGAGATGTTTTGAAGACAGTAGGAGATGCTGTCACTAAGTGGTCAGTCTTCCTAGACAGTATTAAAAAGCAAAATGTAGAATTTTCCACTGGGAAAATCTCCTCCTGCAAGGAAGCTGAAAGCTGAAGGGTCTAAGGTTTAGACCAGTATAAATGTCTTCTACCAAGGAAGTTCCATTATTATTGCAAAAAGGCAATGGTAAATCAGCCTGCTACAGACTCCCAAGTACAGATGGCATTATTTGATGGTAACATTTCAAAATGCACAAGCTTCTGTTCATATCAACACAAATTACTCAAGTTGCCTTAGGTCTGCAAAGTTAGGATCCCACAAGTTGTATCCAACAGGAAAGTTGGTCTAAAAGGTAAGTAAAGTCATAATGACAGCATAGCACTCACAGTGCTATTCAACCATTTGATGTATAAGGACTATAAAGGGAATGAGACAGGGTGTGAGTCCTGATAAACATGAGGGAGACAAATCAGGAAGTCAGTGCATATTCAGCTGTTAGTTTCTGCTTTCTTCAAAGGCACTTTAAGGAGCTCTGTTGCTTTTATAGACCCACTGGAGTTTCCATGATCTGCCGACTGTAACTTTTACAACTAAGATATACAAAAATTACTTTGTCCAGAGGATGTAAGATGGGTCCCCAGTGTATTGCTCCAGCTCCATATTCCTCAGTTCTAGGAGTGGTCAAGGGCTATCAGTGCCTTGATTTACTGCTAAACTCTCTCAGTTCTGTTTTTACCAACCATTATAAGCAGGCACATATGTGGCTTAGCTACAACAGATTTGCCGGATCAGAAAGAGCTAATGCAGAACAGTGTAAACAAGAAAACCACAATCCAACAAGAAGGTCCTTGTCTGAACCCAGCCTCACTTCACATCTCCACACAACTAAACAACCCTAATTCCATCTACTTCCAGTTGGTACTTGCCTTTTGCCTTTGGTATCCAGACTGTTCTGTACTTCAAAGACTCAATAACCACCAAGATAATTCTTGAAGCTCTGTGCACTAAAGATATAAATTTGTCTCCAGAGATTTTAGAAACACTTAATAAAACCTGTCTATTACCCTGCTGTTTGTGTAAAAAACCCTCTTAATGCTTAAGTGCCCTTGGATGCCAAACTAGCAGGGCCAGCACAGATATGCACAGGATAATCTAAAGCATCCCTTGTTACATCCTGGTGGAACAATGACTTCTTCATGGCTCAGCAGAACATTTGAAGAAATTTGTTCAGCTTGCTTGAGATGTGTCTCACCTAGTAGCTGGTAGCTCTCATAAGCTGGTGGAGTAGGGAGGGTGATGCCTGGGTAGAGTCTTGCAGATCAAGTCCAGTGCCATCTGCCAGGAATGGCTCCAGAATTACTCAGGATGGTAGGTCCATTACCATTTTTCCATTCATGGTTTCAATGGAAGTGGTGCTGGGTGATGCCTTTTGCGTGGTCATATCCTATTGCTGATTTTTATTGTTTCCACACCTAGTTGTAAATGTCCCAAGCAATAGAGCTGCCACTGAAAATAATTCCATAGTGTAAGAGGTTTGCTTGTTAAGCAATTATCTTGATTTCTAGGATGGCATTCCTTTGGCCCAGTCTTAGTCCTCTTTAGGCAGTCTTACGAACACTATCATATGGACATATGGTGTAATGTGAGGTGCCTGATCTAATTCTGAATAGTCTGGCTTGACTGTACAGCATTGCACAACACCACATTGGTACACTAGCTTTAATCAAGCCTACAGTACCCACAGGAGAGTGGTGATCTGCCCAAACCAATTAGGCCTCCATCTCAGTTGCTGTCACTTCTCTAGATTTGGTAGAGGGACTCTTTCCAAACTTTCTACTCTGCCTTAACAAAGTCTTCAACATTACCAGCATAGCCACAGTCCATTCAAAGGACATGTCTTGGCAGCAAAACCAGATGTCATTGTAGCTGAAAGGATTCCTACCTCACTGGAAAGTATTGTAAGTATCTCCATCATGAGTTTACATGGATTTGATAACAGCCAGAAATAAGGAAAATAGAGATCTGTAAGAGAAATGCTTCACAGTATATAGTCCAAATACATCCATGAAAGTAGCTGGCTGACTGTCTACATTATTAAAGGAAATATTGAGCTTCTGGTGATGGTTTTCACATGTGGAAAGGAAAAGAGAAAACCAGTTTTCAGAGGACTGGAAAGGAAAAGAGAAAACCAGTTTTCAGAGAGGACTGGAAGTGTCAAGCAAGGCTTGAGTTGTCCATATATACAGACAGCAAAGCTCCTGCAATTACATGAAAATTCTGTCCTAGGAAGTGGGTGCCTCTTGGCAGCCATCAGCACCTAGCCCTCAAGCTGGACCTGTACAGAGAATGGCATCAGCAGTTGCAGATAACCTGTACTTACCTTGAACCCTACTGCTTCTTGCCAGGCTTAGTGAAACAAGGGATCGATACAGAAAGCAAATGTACATGATTTATGAAAGTCACTCACTCTGCAGGCAAATGCAGTTGGTCGAGAGCAGTGTGGAACATGTTGTTCATTGGTTTCAACAGCACTAAGACCATTCTGCCCATTTGGTCTCACCTCCCTCATAACGTAGGCTGTAGAACCTCCCTGTGGGAATCACGAATCAAGCTCTTGACTTTCAGCTGATTTAGATTATATTTTCTAGGAACACATCCAGACTTGATTTAAAGCTGTCAGATGACAGGGAATTTAGGTAAGTTCTTCCAGGAGCTAAAAATGCCTATGGTTAAGCATGTATGCTCATTTTTAGGTTGAATTTTGAGAGATTCAGCTTTCAGCTGCTGTATCTCATCATGGTTTTGATCTCTTCTGTGGAGGAAAAACAACCCTATCCCAAATACAAGTTGTAAATATATAGCATGCTGTGCTAATGCTGCTTGTAGTAATTCTACTCATAAGAGAAAATTTACTCCACTTTGAAAGTGAAATGGCCCTCCTTGTACTTACTGAGCCAGGAGAGTTAATGCACCTTTTTCCTCACTGTGCAACAGCTTCCCCAAGTAGCCTTTAATCTGCAAGATGAAAGAGCCTTCTAATAACGTATCAGGAAATTTACCTGCACAGTGTGATTAAGTCTCACTTAAATTTCTGTTTGTT
>NW_008676777.1:939-8472 GCF_000695815.1 Acanthisitta chloris | reverse complement strand
TCCTTTTATGGCTGGTGCAGAAGCTATGGGATATTTCAAATCCCAGAAAGCCCTGATCATCTTCTGTCCAAAAGGCATCTAGTTCTTTCTTCCTTAAGTCAGAAATTGCTAAAGATGTACATTTTAAGATATGCTGCAGACAGGGATTATTATTTTTTTCTACACTACATAAAATAAGGAGACATGAACAGAATGTCTATTAGGAACACACATAATATGAAAGCATAAAAATCTTCTTGTTGTTAAAGACTTTTATAAGATGCTGTAGGATTGCAGGCTATTTACTCTGACATCTCTGGAAAAGTTGCTGAAGCTGCTAACATTAAAAAAAAAAACCCTTAGCAAAAACAGTGTCTTTAGGGACTTCTCCAATGATAGTTCTTTATTTATGACTCCATTTAAAAAATTTAACTCAGTGCATTTGTTTACTTATGATGGGCCTGGCTTCCCCTCATCCCACATGCCTCTGTAGGGGAACAAAGGAGTGCCAAGAGCTAGCCCTATAGCAAGCAGCCCCATGAGATGCATGAGTGCTCTCTCTCTCCAGCACTTTTCCCTTTATGCCCAGGGCAGTGAGAGAGTCACAGCTTGGCATGTAGGAAGCTAAGAGGAAATTAATCCCTCAGGCTCATCTGGGGGGCTCATACCCAGCACTTGTGACAACTGAGAGTTGAGTGTTCCTGTATGGGTATAAGGTCAACTTCCAGCACTGGGGGGGCTCCAGAGAAAATTTCTGCAAGGGGGAAAAACACAGTCACAGCCTGAAACCTCAACAGTCAGCAAAGCCAGGCCCTACCAGCACCCCCAGAATTAATGCCCCCTTTCAATCTCACCCCACCACAGATGTAAATTGTCACCACAGCCACAGAAAGAGGGCTGCCCCTTCTCCTTGCCTGCAAGCAGAAAAACCTCAAGCTATTTGTGGGGGAATTAGACTTAAAATCCAGGTGGGAAGCCACAAGTGAACCAGTACCAGACAGGGAATGACAGGGATGTGCTCAGTCAGCAGGCAGCAAATCACCAAAACCTGCACCCAGTTGGATTTCCACATCAACCAGTCAGCACGGAAAGACCTGACTGCCATCATCATTCTTTGCTTGAAACATCCAGGGGTGCTCAAGCAGAGACATCCCAAAATCTGTTGTTAGAACTTCCTTTACCTTAATACTCTTGCAGTTTGTGGTAGTAAATGGGTGCACATTTTTTAAATTAAAGATGGAATGAAAAGGTTTTGAATGCACTGGATTTCTGCCTGGCTGCAGGACTGGATTGTGTTAGAGAAACTTCACAGCACTGTAAAAGGGATTGTGTAAGGGCAGCCATGCCCCTCTGAAAAATAAATGTCTCTCCGGCCTGAGTTTTGTTTCCCCATTGTCTCCCTTCAGCAGCCCAGTAATCCCAGTGCTTGGCTGTTTTGCTTTGTCCTATTCAGAAGGAAACCCCTTACACAATGAGACCCCTTTGGCACAGGCAGAACATCAGGGGTGTTGAGCTGTGAAGAGCTGTGTCAGTTGTAAGCCCGGTCAGAACCAGCACAGGGTGTTTCTGTCCCCAAAATTTGACTGAAACAGAGGGAAAAAAGGAAGGAAAACAAGAAAAAAGAAAGAAGGAAGGAAAACAAGAAAAAAAGAAGAGTATATGGCCAGAGGAGTATGTGCAGACCTCCTGAGGTCTCAATAACAGTAGGAATGTCCCATTTCCAAGTGCCACTTGCAAGTTCAGCCATGTGGATGAGCAAAAGGAGCTGGAAATCCCACTGCTCACCTCCAAGGCTGGGCAGATTCCTCCCAGGTGTGCAAAACTCTTGGCCTCAGGGAGCTGAGCCTCAATCTCCCACAGCCCCAGACATGCTATCAATGAGAGCATCAGCATACAATGCCCTTTTTCCATCCATTTTCTTCAAGATGTGTTTTTGCCACACAAGAGCTGAATGGGAAGCTTGAATGTCTTCTTAGAGCAGTGATGATTTACCATGTTGGAATAAGTCTGTAAAGTGGCTTTACAGAGCAGTAGGCCTCCAGCCAAGAGACCTTTTTTTTCAGTACATACTTGTGAATGGCAGAAATTGGCATTCATCTCTCCAGGCAGGTTTCTGAAATGTATACTGTCCTTTAAATGATTCCTTAATATTTAATATCATGGTAGGATGAAGTCTGATTTTATGGTTAAAAATGTCAATTTTCACAGTTGATTGAACTTGTTTAAATGGCAAGCAGTTTACTTGTATCGAAAACCATATAAACAAATCAACTTATTTACTGACATTAAAAGAAGAGGGTACTTTATACTCCAAAGCCTTTCAGTTTTTGAAACTGAAAATGAGCTCAGATGACTAAGTTCATTTTGCAGTTTTCCCCCCAATGGCAGATTGATTGTAGTTTATAAAACAAGCCCATGTATCTGGCAGCAAAAGGAATTGCTTAAGATGCTAAGCCACCCTTTCAAAAGTTCTCCGTAATTAATTATCAGCTGCTTACAAGTCCATTCTGTTTTTCCCTTTGTTTGTTTTATTTTAATGGTGACTATAACATGCATATAATGAGAAAAGCAGTGTCTTATAAACATACAAATAAATCTTAAGACTTTAAGCAGGATTAGGCAAGCTAAAAAAACCCCCAAAACCTGAAATCCAGATGCGTGGAATCACAGAAATCAGCTTTGTTAATGCATTCCTAACTCTGAAGCCAATTAAAGCATTCATGGACATGAAGGAACCAGGGTTCATACTGGCACAGATTTTCTCTGCCTCTTCTTAAAAATAGCTGCAAGATCCAATCCAATGTCTGTGCTATTAAAAAAAAAGTATTTTATTTTGATTCAAGGGAAGCAGGGTACAGAAAGAGATCTGGATGTGCTAACAAGTCTCCTGCCTCATTAGCTGGTCAAAGTATCTTACCAAAAGTTCTGGTGGATGGAGGAGCTCAGTTTGAAATCTATCCATTAGAGGGCAATGCACTATCCATAGTGGTGTCCTGGAGAATGAAAGCAGAAGCAGGACCTTCAGGAGGAGGCAAAGAGAAGGGCAGAAGTGATAGCTGAAGAGAAAACCCAGGAATTAGTTCTATGACTTGGGTGCTGCCTGGAAGATGTGCTGGATTGTGTGAGCCAAATGAACAGAGGGTAACATGGGGCACCAGACCCCTGACAACATCTGGCTGATGAGATCTATGGGATTGTCCTCAGAGGAGAGTAGGCCAAGAGGGGGTATCTTTAGAGAGCAGTTGTCATCACCATCTGTGTGACTGTATATGCAGTATCCATAGGCAATGACCAGTGGGAACTCAGGGTTCAGCTGATAGCTGACATGAGTCTCTATGTATTGGAAAGGCCTTAAAAATTTGAGCTTGCAAGAGGATGCACCATCTGTCTCTGAAAGCTGAAAACACACTGAAAAAAAGTTCATCTCTACCAAAGTGTTCCCAGGGACACGATGTTTTTAAGGAGCATGTTTGGCTTCCAGTTTTTGCCCCCAGGGCAACTACTGAATTTGTAGTCTAAGGCAATCACTAAGGCTTCCCTTGAGGACATCAATTCCCCATCACCTTCCCACAGTGCTGATGGATCTACTTGTTTGGAGACTTTCCTGGGAGAAACCACAAGGTCAGGGAATCAATCCAATCTGTTATGCCTGGAGACCTCCCCCCATCACCAATCCCAGGGTAGACACAGGTCCACAGACTGGCTCAAACCCCTTACAGGACATGTCAGCACAGTCTCCACAAGCATCCTCCCTGGCTGGAGCCTGCAGGGCTCCTCTCAGCAAGCAGCTGGGATGTGGCCTCCCTGCTTTTTCAGAAGGGGGTTTGTCCACGTGGGTGCCAGCATGGCTGTCCCAGTTGGCAGGAAGATCAGAGGATGGACAGCAGCCTGCTGTGACTGCTGGTACAGGCATAGCCTTGGAAAGCCCTGGCTGGGTGCTAAGGAGCCACACTGTAATTCTTGCTTACCATCCACCTTTTTATTGCAAAGAGCTTTGAATGATGGTGCAGAAATTGTTCAGTGAAGAGAGAATGAAGAAGGCACTTGGATATCACTGTGGCTGCTGCTTTCGAGAGAAGAGTAATTTGTCTAATATACAATCTGTCACCATCCATTCGTGCTGGAAAAGTGAGGAGCTGCTGGAAACTAACCACACATATGGTGACATGGCTCCATCATTAGCTTGGGTAGGAGACAAATCTCCCTGCATCTCTTTGGCATGCTGCATTGGAAACACTTATCTCTTGTGCTCATGTTAAAGACTGGCCAAGATGGACCCTTCTTTCCACCTGCTTTCCCTTACAGACTGTGTTGTCACCACACAGACTCCATCAGGAAATAAATGTTTCTCCTAACTCAAAGCAACTTATCCCTGGAAAAGTGAACCAGTTACACTGTGAGTCTCTGTGCCATATATTTGATGAAACAAAACCCAATATGTAATTGTACATATAAATCAGCATTTTAGACTCCCAGTGCAACTTCTCCATGAACCAAAATACACCTCTGGAAGTGGCATCTTCTATGATATCTTGGAGTCTGCAGAAATTGCTTTCTGGGTGGGTGTGGATATTTCCTCTGGTTCTTCCTTCACTGCAGTGTTTTTCTAATAGATATCTTCAAATAGAGCTCTTCCCTCTTACTGGGATTTCCTCAGGCTATGTTTTGAAGGACCAAGAAAGGCAAGAACTATTTATTACACTAATAATAATAATTAAATAACTACTAATTCAATTACCATGCCTAATAATAATGATAACTACCTGCAAATTGTTCTTTCAGGGCTCTCCCTACAGCAACAGAAATTTTATGGTGGTTCTTCTGAACAAGCTAAGGAGTGCTGTATAAATTTTAATGGGAACTGGGGATCCGGCTTTTCCTGATGGTGACGAAATGCTCAACCCCACTGAACAGAGGCTCATCAGCTCCAGTTTTGAGATGGAGCTACTCTAACCTCAGCAGAGTTATTTCAGATTTACACCACTGCAGCTGGGAGCAGAGTCAGGCTCTGATCATTCAGCAGAGCCTATAAAACAGTGATATACATCCACCTGAATTCCCGTGAGCCTAGGCACCTTCATGTCAATATTTATTTCCAGCCCTTCTCACTTTCCACTGGCATTCAGATGTATGCCCAGCCTCTCCTAAATATTTTATTTATATTGCATGTAGCTGAAACAAGTTTATGTTGGGTGAGGAATGGTGGTATATTTGAACACACACCATCTACAAAGGCCTTCTGTGCACGGCAGCGGGTGCTGGCTCAGCTCCCCACCACCAGCTGCAATCCCAGGTGCGGATGCGACCGAGGTGTGCACAAACGCACTCACACGGTGATCCGATCATGTTCATCTGCCAAAGGCAGCAACAAAACTTTAAAGGGATTGCGGGATGCAGACGTCAATGAGAAACATGCCAGAAATTGAGCTTTCAGGAGGCCTAGTCGGCTTCTGTCTCCGTTTGCAACCACCAGATTTTGCTTCTGAGTTGGACCAGAGGAAGGTGTGAGAGCATGGGACCACTAAGGAAATGAAATAATTTTCAGAACTACATGAATGATGTTTTCTGGAATAAAGGACCAAGCATAATGTAGTAAAATAACATAATCTTTCCACATCACCAGTCATTCCTCAACCTTTCTTCTTTCCCAAAACCTAGGACAGCAGGCTGCTCTGCTGTTTGTCTATGAAAACCAGCTCTCAGGGCATTATTCCGACCCACAAGCGTGCTGCAAGGTCCTTGGAGCTGGCTCAGCTGCCTAAATTGTGGATGAATTTTTATTTCAGTAACACCAAGTTGGGTTTCTCTTTATGCTAATCCCTCATGCTTTCAGGTGTCACAGTGCAGGGGAAGCACAAAATCATGCTTTATGAGTGTGATCTGTCTGCAGACTCAGTATAACTTCCCTCCCAATCTTACCTGCCACAGTCAGCTAGAGATCATAAATACACCTCTAATGCCACGATTAGCATACGCTCTTGAAAGAAAATTGTGCTTGTAGCAAGAGTCCCCAAGGGCCAATATCAACAGAGAGACATTACAGAGAGAAATTGGAGATCAGGGCTGAGCTTTCAAGTCCATGCTCCCTTGCTAGGCAATGGTCTCTGAGAGATTATTCCTGCTTTTATCAGGAACAGGCTTTGCAAAAGGACTGCACATGGTGACTCTGCTTTGACTTATGGTTAGACCATCTTTTTGGTGGGGCAATAATCAATGTCAGGCTTTCAGATCCATGCTTCAATAAATCTGGCTGAATAATTAGAAAAAAACCAAACCCAAAACCAAACCCAATCACCCTATCATTCAGCCTATTTTTCTTGCTCTTTTCCATCAGTTTTATAAGCTGCTCCTGGCAAAGGGAACCAACTCTCTTGCCAGCTGTGATGAGATAGATTGACAGGGTCCCTGCAAAAAGCAAGGGCAGATGAAGGAGACTAGAAAGCAAAGGTAATGAACAAAACCTGCTCCTTGAGTTGGGTGTTTGTCGTCTCAAAGTGAGGTCCCATCTTGCAGGGACCCACATGCCTTTTTCCCTAGGAGTTGAATTAAGCACCTGCTTAGGAGTTTGCAGCAGGGGTATGGTACACTGCAAACCCTCCTGAACAGCCTTGAAGGAGTATGGGTTTGTCTACTGCCTGATCTAACAAGCCTTTGATCTTCCTGAGACATCTACTGGGATCCAATTGTAACCGTAATCATAAATAAGTGAAAAATATAAAATAGATAACAAAAGCTACATAAATGTGTTGCCACTTGAAGGTTCTGAATTCCTCCCTTACTCAGCATGGTGCACTGAAATAAATGGAAACAGCAGACCTGCTGAGGAGGAATAGTGACATTTTGTGGCACCTGATTTGTGATGCAATGGGGATGCTGGGGGGCAGTGGGGACAAATTTTCACTTTATATTCTGCTCAAATGAGACAAAGATTACAGTTAGGAGTCAAGTACTATCAAATTATTTATTGAATTCTGTTGGGATGGAGAGGGTATTTGCTCTTTTTTCTAGAAAAAATATTGATTTTAAGGATGGCTTTGATATCAATTAGGCTCAACATGAGAGACAGGCAGTCACTTTGTATAGGGAATTTAATTAAAAGCTCTGTACTTAGTCAGAAGAGTGTTCTAAGGATAAAATTGTTTTCCCCCTTTGGGTCAATTTTCTGTTATGTTTGTATAATGCAATTAAAGAAGGACCCATGCCAAGCAATACTCATGTCTGGTATAAAACTGTCCATACATAACGACTGGCTTCTTGGACTTCCAGTCCAAAATAGATTAACGAGTGTTAGCTGCATTTGGATGTGGTCATCTTTTGTTTCATTGCTACAAGAACACATCCTTACAGGTGCACACCTCTTATAAGGCCCCTCCAAGGGTTGCTTAGGCACAAGCAAAGAAATTATGGGAAGGGTGATATTCTACAAAGCCTTTCCTTTTGAAAAATTAGAAGTAAAAACTGACTTCCCCTAAACAGTTGAAGTTCATAGGTGGTTACTTATGAGAAGTCCGTCTCAGAGATCATAACTAAGATTAATCTTTAATATAAGGGCAC
>NW_008676777.1:0-904 GCF_000695815.1 Acanthisitta chloris | reverse complement strand
AAATCTAATGTCTATTTGTCTGCCCAGAGCTGAATCACTAATGTCATTTAGATGAAGATCTTGCACAGAGCTGGATTTCAGCCCAAGACTCCCCATTGCTTCAGTGGGTTTTGGAGCATCAGTTGTCTGGTTTTCCCTGTGAAGGAGCTCATGAAGGATCACATCAACCAGCTGGCAAAAAGCTGAACCAGAGCTGGCCTCAGAGGATCTTGAGGACTAAAGGTGCTGCGGTCTTTTGACTTCTTTGCATCTTCCTCTTGGCGCTCTGAAAGTGAAAAAATGAATTGTCCCCTTGACTTGCTTACATACACAGAAGTTTGGGGCCGTGGATAAAGAATTATAGAATCATAGAAACATAGAATGGTTTGGGTTGGAAGGGTCCTTAAAGATCATCTAGTTCCAAACACCCTGCCATGGGCAGGGATATCTTCCATTAGACCAGGTTGCCCAAAGTCCTGTCCAACCTTGCCTTAAACACTTCAGGGTGTCCACAACTTCTCCGGGAAACCTGTTCCAGTGTCTCACCTCCTGCACAGGAAAGAATTTCTTCTTAATAGTTAATATTAATCTCTCCTTTTTCAGTTTAAAGCCACTTGCCCTTGTACCATCACTGCATGACCTTGTCAAAAGGCCTCTCCAGCTCTCTTGTAGACCCTTTACACACTGGAAGGTGCTCTAAGGTCTCCCCAGACCCTTCTCTTCTCCAGACTGACCAGCCCCAGCTCTCTCAGCCTGTCTTCATAGGAGAGGTGTTCCAGCCCTCTGATAATACATGTGGACTCCTCTGTACTGATTCCAACAGGTCCACACCCTCCTTATGCTGAGGGCCGCAGAGCTGGATGCATTACTCCAGGAAAGGTCTCATGAGAGTGGAGGGGAGGGGAAGAATCACCTCCCTCGACCT
>NW_008676776.1:0-5602 GCF_000695815.1 Acanthisitta chloris | reverse complement strand
TGATTCTATGACCAGCCCACCTACAAGGTTGGCCTTTCATGAAAATGAGCTCAGCCCCTCACCTCTGCTAGGCTGATGTGTTGGAAAGGTTTATATATGTCCCACAAGCTGGCACAAAGTTTTCTTGCTGCTTAAAGGACCATTTTGGTTTGGCAGTGACAGGGGAAGGCCCTTAATCCTTCACGCCTATGTCCTTGGAAATCCAGCTGAGATTCCTAATGGTCACACATGCTTTTCCCAGTCCCCAAGCTAATGAAGGATGACTTCTCATCTGCCAGGATAAGCTGCAAAGGTTTCAAATGTCTAATTTCCCCCTGCACAGTGCAGTGCTCCAATCTGTATCCTTTAGCAGCAGATGAGTGGCCTGATTGCAGAGACTTTTCTATTGGGAGTCCACGAGTTCAACTTCTGACTTCAAAATGAGAGTTGAGCTTCATTTCAGGGCTTAGAGGGAACTTTCTCAAAGTTCTGCTCTCTGTTCTGAGCAGAATTGTTCTGATGAGAAGGCATCAGCAGAGGAAGAGCTCACTGTTGACTCCAGAGAGTTGTGGTCAATGACTCAGAGTCCTGATGGGCATCAGTGACTGGTGGGATCCCTCAGGGATCTGTTTTGGGACCTGTGCTATTGGTGTCTTCATTAATGACACAGCCAAAGGGACTGAGTAACCAACCCTCAGCAGGTTTGCAGGTGACACCAAGCTGAGTGGTGTGGTGACACACACCTGAAGGACCATCCAGAGGGACTTGGAGAAGTGACTCATGTCATTGTCATGAGGTTTAACAAGACCAAGTGCTGGTGCTGCACCTGGGTGGGATCAATCCAGGCTGGGGATGAGCACTGGGAGCTGCTGGTGGGTGAGAGGCTGAACATGCCCCAGTCATGTGCACCCAGAAACCAACTGTGCCCTGGGCTGATCCCCACAGAGTGGGCAGCAGTTCAGGGGGGGATTCTGTCCCTCTGCTCTGCTCAGGTCAGACCTCACCTGCAGTGCTGCCTCCAGCTCTGGGCCCAGCACAGGAAGGACATGGAGCTGTTGGAGTGAGTCCAGAGGAGGCACCAAGGTGGTCAGAGGGATGGAGCAGCTCTGCTGGGAGGAGAAGCTGAGAGAGTTGGGGTTCTTCAGAGAAGAAGAGAAGAGAAGAGAAGAGAAGCTTTTGGAGAAGAGAAGCTTTGGGGTGACACATTTGTGGCCTTGCAGTGCTTGAAGGGACTACAAGGAAGATGAAGAGAGGCTATGTACAAGGGCCTGAAGGGACAGGACAAGGGGAATGGCTTCCCAGTGCCAGAGGGCAGGGATATGGGATATGGGGAAGGGATTTCTCCCTGTGAGGGTGGTGAGACACTGGCACAGGTTGTCCAGAGAAGCTGTGGCTACTCCATCCCTGGGAGTGTTCCAGGCCAGGTTGGATGGGACTTGGAGCAACCTGGGCTAGTGGAAGGTGTCCCTGCCCATGGCATGGGGTGGGGGAAGGAGGTGATCCTTAAGGTCCCTTTCACCCCAAACCTGTGACTCTATGACTCAATGTGCTGTGCAGCACATTGGATTGAACCATTCTAACATGGATTTTGCCACTGAGAAAGTCTTGAGCATGTAAAAAGCTCTCAACAAGTGCACAATTTGCCATCTTTGCCATCCTTCAAGAGTGCCCTGGCTACAACACAACCATGGAGCTCTGTGTACCACACTCTGCCCAACCAGGCCCTGGATTGGAGGCTACACTTACCTGGACCAACACTCACTGTGCTCCAGCTCAAGTGGAAAAGCTGCTGCTTCTGCCTGGAGAATTGTTGTGGTGCCCTTGATACAGTGATCCACAGAGACACATCTCCTGCTCAGGAATGTACTTACCATACCTCACTCTCCTTTTGGGGCACCACCTCACCAGCCAGCCTGGGTTTTAGGACAATATGGATGTGGGTCAAAGGAGTGCTCTGAGCTCCATTTAGGGACACCCAACCTGTGTTCAGGAATGCATTTGGAACTGATGCTTTTTTTTACCATGTACATCTCTTTTCTGCCTCTGGGATGTAACCACTTTATCTTGGTGAGTGGCAGCAGAAGGCAGGGATGGAATGAGAGTTAATCTGTGTCCACCATCTCTCTTGATTTCTCCTTCATTTCCATTTCCTTTACAAAGGGAAATTTCATTAAAGCAGCAGCACTTTCCCATTCAGCAAGGACCAGAGCAGCCTGACTGCCTCTATCTCATCAGCACTGAATCCTTTTAAAATCACTCAAGAGGCAAAGCTCAAATCATATATTTAATAAGAATCACTTCGATATCACTTCTTAAAGCAATTAACAGATTATTAGAGATAAGAGCAAGATGCAACAATTAGATTGAGATTTCTAAGACAGATCTCTAGGGCGTCGGAGGGCACAGCCTTAGGCCATCACCTCAGCAATCATCTCTGCATGGCACAGACCAGTGGCACAACAGAACTGCAGTTCCATGGGCACAGCAGATGAAATTCTCACTTTGAATCCTGGTTTGGTTCCTGCTGCTTCTTCTCAGTCCTTTGAAAGGTGCAAGGAGAACAGTGAGAACAAGCAAACGCCGCAGCGAGAGCTCTGCCCCACCTGAGGGAGCAAAGGGTTCCACCATCCCCTTCCTTCTGGATAGTCAGGTGTTTGTTTCCCTCATGGGGCATGAAGGAAAGTCATCTCTGAACCTTCATTTTTCAAAGGATCAAAGAGCTCATCATCAACCTGATCCTCAGCACCTTGTGCCGCCGCAGGGACGTCACAGCCCCCGTGCAGCACTGATGCCAGGGATCCTTAGTGGTGCTTCTTCCAGGGGCAGCTAGACATGAGGACATCCCAGAGGGACTGGGGCTGGCAATCCAGGGAGTGAAATAGAGCAAGTCCCTCCTGCCTGGTGGCTGGAGTGTGTCCTGCCAGGACCAGCAGCCGAGGTGCAGCCACACATTCAGTTGTGCTGCCGGTGACGGGGACAGGAGCCTCCAGCAGCAGATGGAAGCCTGGGGGTGGTGGCACCTCATCCCACCACAATTAGCTCTGACAAAGCCCATCTGCTGGTGCCCTGGGCACTGGCAGCACTGGAGCTGAACTGGGAATTATAGCATAGCCAACATCCAAGGGCTTTTTGGTTGTGTATCCTGAAACATGCAGGTTTTTCCCTCCACAACTCAATGTAGGGTTGCTGCTGCTGCCTGACAGCAAACATGGCTCAGCTAAAGGACATTTCATCACTTGGACCAGAGCTGGGAAGTCTCAAATCCCCCAGACTTTCCTGGAGTTCACTTCAGCACTAAATTGCTTCTCTTAGAAGGCAGCAACAAATGCAAGGGGAAATGTTTCATGCAGCTAAAGACTTGTGATCATAGCAGCTTTGTAAGGGCTAAAATTTATTACACAAGAGATGATGCAACAGCAATAAGAGAGCAAAATTCTACATTGACTCCCTACTTTGCAAGTCAGGACAACTAAGAGGTTGGACTTCATTAAGGAAGGCAAGGGAAAAAAATCAGAGACAACCCCAATGGCTGAGGGAGCCTTGTAAAGCCTCACTGAACAGTCAGTCCAATGTGGTGCTCATTGCTGTAGAAGGAACAATGAGAGAGATCTGCTGCTGTTCAATAAATTACTAAAAACTCAGTGAGAAACCTGCTGCATGGCACTGGAAATTAAACTCATGAAACACCCAGGTAGCTTCATCCTGATGCAAATGGAAGACAGGCATGAGTGCTCTGCAGCAAACAACTCTGTGCACATCCCATCTCTGGGAAACATATTTACACATACAGCTCATATATTACTATATTTTAGTGCACCCTAGCCAGAGGGCAACTAGAGAGAGGATTATTCTGAGGGAAGGACAGGAGATGGGCTGGCTTCTCCTCTCCACTGAGCAAAGCCTGCATCCAGCCCTGTACAGCCACTTTGCAAGACCATGTTTCCCTTTTCCAGGTAGCCAGACATCAGAACCCCAAAACAGTAGTCTCCCATGATGGTTGGGTAGATATGGTAACCAAGATTTGGTAGCCAAGCTTTGGTAGCTGAGACTTGATAGCCAAGATTTGGTAACCAAGACTTGGTAACCAAGATTTGGTAGCCAAAATTACTGTGGGTCAAAAAAAAAACCCAGGTGAGATCACCATATTATCAAGCCTCAAGTGTCTTCAAGGTCAAGACTTTCAACCAAGCTGCTATTTCTTGGTGTCTTATCCTTCCTCTCCCTTCCTTTCCCCAGCTCATGAAGGTCTGCAGTGACACACACTGTTTGGGGAGGCTCTTGACCATGGTCACATACTGACCAGGCAGGACTTGTGTGCTGGAGCCTAAGGAAGAGAACAGCCCTACAAAGTTATGGAGACTGATGCCACCCAAAGGGGAAGGAAGTTGCCCAAACAACCAGATATCCATGATCATTCCCAAGGAGAACCCATTTGGGATCTCCATGAGTGAAACCAGTGCTGTTTGGGGCTGATGGCCACCAGCAGTGTGTGGGTGATGGAGGAGAGCAAGGGGAGATCAGTCGGTCTATTCAACAGCATTTTGGTTTATGACATCCATGATTAAGGGTTGGAAAGATCACTGTGATTAAGGGATGGGAAGACCTTCATGATTAAGGGTTGGAAAGATCTCCATGATTAAGGGGTGGAAAGACCTTCATGATTAAGGATTGGAAAGACATCTGTGATTAAGGGTTGGAAAGATCCAAGGGAGTGATTGGGGGGTGTTTCGCTTCTCCCAGAATCAGGAAAGGGGCAAGAAAGGGAACAGAGAGTGAAGGCTCAGCAAAACATCACATCTTCCAAACTTGGCTTGTTTGGGGCTTGACAACCTTTTCCTCTCACAAGCACCCAAGTGTTCAGGCAGGTATAGCCAAGGTGTCTCCACCCTGATGGTGGTGCAAACCTACCCAAGCCCTTAGGGAGAGCTTGGAGGTGTGTGGGAAAGCAACAATTCCCTGTTAGGAACCTCTCACAAGGTTGCAGGAGCTTGTTGCAGTCCCTCCAGCAGACATAAGTGGCACTTTTGGAGTGCTCACCAGCAAACAGCAGTTCTGAGCCAATTTCACCCAGTTAGAATCAGTTGGGGGAGACTAATAGCCAAGAAAACCCAAGCCACAAATGCCCATTTCCCCCATATCCTCCCCTGCTAACAGGAATAAAGCTCTGTTGGGCTAGTTCATCCTTTCCCAAAGAGTCCAGTGGGATGAGTCCAGATGAGCTGAGGTTGGGTCAGACTCCTCTGTCTCTGTCACCTTTACTTGATGAAGTTTTTGATTGTCCATTTTTGTCCTGTGCAGCTGCGGAGGATCAGGTCAATCCCAGCCATTCCCTTGTTCTCCACTTCCAGGCACCTCCCTGTTCCCTTGTTCAGGATGGCTCCATTCTGCAGGTAGAGGAGAGGGGGAAAACATTAGGGAATGAAGAAATGAAGTTGCCTGAGGAGCAAGGCAGGACCATGGCCACGTCCCTGGGCACTGCTGGGAGGGGCATAGCACTCAGCTGGGTGGGAATGCAATTCCAACAACCAAATGATTATTGAAATGAATTCATAATAGTAGATAAGAAATAACAAGATAATAAATAAAAATAAAATAGAAGAAAAGCAAAAGAAAAAATAGAATC
>NW_008676775.1:13649-62567 GCF_000695815.1 Acanthisitta chloris | reverse complement strand
CGGGGCACGGCCGGGCACGGCCGCCCGCCCCGAGCCTTACATAAGGCGCCAGCGCCGTATCGCGTTTCCTGGTGCCGCCGCCCGCGCAGCGTGCACGCCCTGAGGTTTCCAAACTGACCCCGCGCGTTGTCGAGCGGCCGAAGGGTCACGGAGCACACGGCGCGGGGATTCGGCCTTCTCCAGCACCAGCCAGTTAGCATCAGTTCGAATAGCTACAGTGGTTAAACACAGAGCCCCCGAGCTGTTAGAGCGACGTGCTGTTGCAAAAAACCGGTTACGCTATGCATTGCCATATGGTCACTTTACCTTCCAACCCTTTAAAAAACAGCTTTTCACATTTATTGAAAACATGTTTCCCCCTTTGTTCAGGCAAAACAGTCAGATGCTATTGACATTTCCCATCTCGCACTAAAAAAGAATTTTTGAAAAAAATACTCTTGTACGTCAGTGACACAGGTTCTGGCTCAGGCACCGTCCTACGTTGTGGTGAGAGAGAACCTGAGGTCTGAGTCACTACAGTTCAGCATGCTGAGCAGCTCTGTTCTAGTCTTCCCAGGCTGAGCTGAGCAATCAGTAGCTGAGAAATTAATGATAAGTTATCCATATTCTGAACTTCCTTTATCAGAGTAGTACATGGCTATGTAAAGAAGGAGCAGAGGATGTGCCAAGGTTCTGTCAGTCTTAGTGTCAATACCACAGCCTGGTGTAACAGCATTTTTACACTCCCTGCACACATGCAATTGCTCCACAGGATGTAACACAGGACAGAGCCATCAGGGCTTCCACTGTTTATCTGTAGAATGAGGTTAATGCTGCTTCCCTCCCTCACCGTGGTGTTAAGGATAAGTCCATTAGGTACATAGATATTTAAGCTGTGTCTGTTACAGAAACAGCCTGTGAGTAAAGTGCTGTGGAATATTTAACTGCTGGAGAGGAGAGGGGGTGGGCAGCGGAAGCATTAGCACCAGATTCTCCAACTGGATTTGTTGCAATGCACAAGTCAGCTTACCAGGACACCATTCTTAGTTTGCTCTCCTCTGAGGAATCTAATTTTAAGGCTAATCCTAATTAGACAGTCTCTGTGTAGTTTGGTCAACTTTACTGTTAGGCTTTCACAGCCAAAGTTTCGTCATCTTTACGTTAAGTTATCTCTGCTTTAGGGCTGGAGGGATGTAGAATGACATTCTTGGTTTCTATGGGATGTTGTTTTTCTTGTTATGTCCCAAAATATCCATCTCCAGCTGTGTGCTAAGGGCTACACCTCTTACCACAGGCTGAAGTAAGGCCCATCATCCAAGGCAGAAGTTTGAGGTCCCCACTCCCCCACACCCTGTCAGAATGCAAGCATGAGGAGCTGGCAGCAAACTGTGGCACTGTGCTGCAGCTGAATGAGTTTCCAGGACAAACAGGAGACACATTCATCACTGCAGCAGAGCATGCCAGTTCTAGCAGGCAAACAGTAATCACCACCACCAGAAATAGCCACTACCTTTTCCATCCTAGTAACTACCACAGGCATTACTCCTGCTTATTTTAAAGGGATACTAAACAGTTTCTTCAGTCAAGCTTACAGGCATCATTTTTAAAGTTCTATTCATGCCACCTTTGAATAGTTACTACTTTATATTGAATTTACCAAAAACTAAGGAAAGCACTGTTACTTAAAATCTGATTGTGCATATTGAACTAGTCCGGTCCAAATTTTATTCTTGTACCAATTTTCTGGAAGTTGCAATCATGTGTATAGATACAAGTTATTCCAGACACCACCAATATGAAATGACAAGGGCAGGCACTTGGCTTCTGGAGGAGCAAATATTACTATTGACTTATTGGCTCATCTGCTAAGAAAGAAAGCAAAATAAAATGGTTGCAAAATGCTACAGGACAAAATGGTTTTGTTTATAAGGTCACTCTGGTAAGCAGCCATAACGTAAGGGTTTGAATACCAATGTGAATAAAATATGTGTGCACACACAAAGGGTTTTAAAGAACACAAAGATTGTAACAAAAATATTAGAATGGTTTTGAGGGGTTTTTTCATTCAGTTGTAACTCTTGGGGCATGGCAAGAACAAATCATTCATATATGATTTGGCAAGCTCTTTATATGTGCCTTTATATGTGCCTGAAACACACCACAACCCACACTGGCACTCATCCCAAGCAGCTTTGGGTCAGTGAGGTGGGGCACTGTCCTGCTTTACATGCTTCCCGGCTCCCTCAGGCGGTCCTGCCAGGCAAATGCTGGGCTTTTTATGACACCCCTCTGCTTCTCACACCTGTGTTCTCAGATCTTTACCCACACACGCAAAATGCTGAACCTTTTCCCAGCATACTTAAAACAATAGAATTTTTGCTTAATGAAAGTATATCAGTCAGTTCATTGAGAGCAGCCCTGGCACAAGGAGTTGATAGTTGATGAAAAACTCAATGTGAGCTGCAATGTGCACTCACAGCCCAGAAAGCCAACTGATTCCTGAGCTGTACCAAAAGGAGTGTGGCATTAGGTCAAGAGAGGTGATCCTCCCCCTCTACTCTCCTCTTGTGAGACCCCTGGAATACTGCACACAGTTCTGGTGTCCCCAACATGAAGGACATGGAACTGTTGGAGCAAGTCCAGAGGAGGCCAAGAAGTTGCTAAGAGGACTGGAGCATCTGCCCTATGAAGACAGGCTGAGAAAGTGGGCACTGTTCAGCCTGGAGAAGAGAAGGTTGTATGGAGACCTCATAGCAGCCTTTCAGTATCTAAAAGGGCCTACAAGGAGCTGGAGAGGGACTCTTTGTTAGGAAATGCAGTGACAGGACAAGGAGTAATGGGTATAAATTGAAAGAGGGGAAATTTAGATTAGGTATTAGGAAAATTTTTTTCCTGTGAGGTTGGTGAGACATGGGCACAGGTTGCCCAGGGAGGTAATGGATGCCCCAACCCTGGAAGTGTTCAAAGCCAGGTCAGAAGGAGCCTTGAGCAACCTGTTCTAGTGGGAAGATATCCCTGCCTATGGCAGGAGGTTGGGACTAGATGATCTCTAAGGTCCATTCTAGCCCCTTAACATACTAAGATACTATGATAAGCAGCAACACACAGACAGATTCAGCACTTTTTAGGGAAAAAATATGAAGCCTTTGAATATGTAAAAAAAAGTAATTTGAGATTTCTTGAAAAAGTACGTGAGGATTGTTTGCTTGGATTTGCTACTGCTAAAGAAATAGGACTCCTCTTTGTCAAGTAACTGTGCTTCCCTGTCCTCTTGTAGATGTTACCTGTTCCAAGTTATACCACAGCACTGACTGAACTGTATATTATTTAAAAAAATAAATCAATACTTTTCAGCTGGAGCTCAGGTCTAGTTCTTCATTTCCTAAGTCTAATTACTCACCACTTACAGTGACGCTGACAGACATTGATTCTTGCAAAGATCCGGAAAGGCTTTTTTTGCTAATTAGCAAAAGGCGTCACTGTTACCCTCTGTTCAGTCAAAGGATGAGGGAAGGAAAAAACCCACTTTCCTCATTACCAATGAATATATGGACAGGTTTTTCTAAAAGCATTACAAAGTGTTGGAACAAATTGTAACAAACAGGAAGATAGCAATACCATACAGTCTTGAAAACTCTTTGATCAAAATGTAAAGGAATGTAAGAAACATGATAAAAAAATGCCAGCTCAAGCAGCAAGTGTCTGACATGTGGTGCAGCTCAGATGTCCTTTGCAGAAGTGTATGGTTGTCCTCAGACAGAAAACCTTGCCTAACAAGTTCTGGAGAATGTAGTTTTTCATCCTGCTCCTATTTTTTCTAATAATTTTTATTAAATTCAGTTTCTGTTGGCAAATGCAATGTAATTTAACATTCCAAATATCATGAAAAGCGGCACATAAAGGAGCCCTGAATCTATCTTTTAGAAGGATACAAATGGAAGGGGTGTATCTCACCACTGGAACTACTGATCCCCAAGCCTGTTAACATGATTTTAGAAGCAAACAGCTCAGAGCACTCCAGGGCTGAGATCCTGCTGTTTTGTGTGTATAGCAACTCGTTTTCTGCAGTCAGCTTCACGGAAACCTGAATGAAGAGTGCTTGAAACTGAATCCACATTGCTGAAAAGGGATTTTAAGCTTCCTGCATAACTCAGAGTGATAGTTTGTGATTTCACAGTCTACCTAAGATGATCAAAGACCTTACACATCCACCAAAAGGAACAGTCCTACCACCTCCAGGGAGTTAAAAATTAAAGATTATGCAACTGTGCTGTCAGCCAGGTTAGGAAACTGATTTGACTGAAAATATCCCATGGAAGAAGTTTTTGGTTGGATTACATCACAGCTGTGGGAGCACAAAAGCCAAAACAAAACAGGATCAAAGAACATATTTTGGGTTGGAGCGTGGATCCAAGACCAATAGGAACATCAAATTACAGAGTTAGGCATTTGAAATGAAATTTGCATGTCATTAGACTAGCATAAGAGAGCTACTAAGAGATGCCAAAAAGAAAAGTGCATCCTCATTCCTGCCTACTCTGTTGGATTTATACATTCTTTTCTGCCCTGAAAGAAATTGACTACATCAGGTTGGGGTTCACCATTCAAAACCATCCAGACTTACATGGCAGAGACAGCTTTCACAAGGTTTCTGAGCTGATCTAACATTTCACTTTTATCAAGGGGTGCCAGCGCTGCCCTTCATCCCATCTCTGCCACCACTACCACCCTGCTACCAAGTACTCACGGTTATGTGTTCTTGACCCTTCCTTCTGCCGACTCTGCTGATTACTTGACCCCTCACTGAGCCAGTTCAATTTGTTCATCCGTCAGAAAGTTTCCTGACTTAGCTTCCTACCTGTAAGCAGCTGAACCTGATCCCTTGGTGAGACAGTACACTCCCAAGTCCAGGCATGGCACAGACAGGGCATGGGAAAGCTCTTTTAAAGGCAGTGAGACAGCAGAGAATCATTTCCACAGTTTTTGATACCTGAGGTGCACTGCTCTCCGCATTAAATGTGGCCATGCATGGCAGGTGTCCTCGAGACACCTGAATTCCTCAACAGACACCTAAGCAGCCAGGCCTATGGCACAGGGCTGGGCCTGTGGACCGTGTATCCCAACCCTTGGCTCTCCACAGCCATTGATTCCTAATGCACACTCTTGGTATTGGTTTAAACTCTGCATTTGCTGACCAGAGTCAGTTTTGCAGACCTCCATTACATTTATGATCTCCTTTAGACCTCAATTGTGTAGAGTGAAGTGTTGCCAATCTCTTTTGTAAAGAGATGTTAGAGTGAGAGACATATCTGCCTTTAAAAATAGAATAGGGAGAGACCAGATCTGGATACCGACTTCTTCACCAGTGAGCATTTATGCAATTTTTATTAAATAGCCGTTACATAACATGTTGGATTAAGTCTTGGCACAGGATTGGAGCTGGACTTGTTCACAGGTGAACTCCCAATCACTGCATGACAGAGTCATGCTGCTGCTCTGAGCTACTGGGAAACTAGAGGCACTCTGCTTCCTGACTTTGTTATAAACTTCGTGAAACAGATTATAACAGTAACAGATTATAACAGAAACATTTGTAAGAAATTGGATGTTAAGTATCAGACTAGCTTGAATGTGTTCCAGCACACCTACAGCCCTCCCTAACTTCAGCTAGACAATCAGGCATTCCTTCCACTAAGGATACTAATTATGGAGTAGTGATTTATAGCTGTTGAGGAAGGAAGAGCCAAATTTTAAATGAGAAAGAGCGTCTTTCTGTGTAATTCTCAAGAATGTCTCTTAATTAAAAACACTTCATTTTCAGATTGAGTTTCCCATTACTGCTCTGCGTCAATTAGTTTTCCGGTGTTAGTTCACACTTGAGCTGTTTTGTACTCAATGTTGCTGCTCCTGCAGTCAGTGGAAGCTTGGTTTTGTTTTCAGGGGAGGGTGTATGAGTTTGCTTCAGAAAGAGAAGCCTGACATACCTGGCCACACTACTGGAAAACAAAGTGGGGATTTAATAAGCCTTTCAGGCACTGCAGAAGTTACTCGTAGACTAAGCCAATTGAAAATATGTCAATAAATAAAGTTTTACAGATGGTGTCAATAAACAGAAGTTTCTGATAAGCAGTCATGAGTTCGTTTGGTGTTAATTCTAACAAACTAAAAGAGAAAGGACAGCTCACTTTGCACACCATCATGGATACACAGAACCAAGTGTGTAGAGTGAAGGATTGATACAAATTCTGTTTGGATAAGTCCTGTCGACATAAACAGCTTTAGCAACTTGCTCAAAAGAAGACAGTAACCCAAACAAAGAGGGCAGAAATATTCCTCATTTTTGTGGATTACCTGGCATTTAATTGGTACGAGCTTAACTACAGCTGTTTCCTCAGCTCAGTTCTAGGGAGACTCTCCCCACCTACCTGGTTTCCCAGGTATAAAATTTCTTGAAAATGATGTGGCCATAATATCCTTAGGACTTCTTCCTATCTGTCACATTTGTAGACACCAGTCAATAAATTTAAAATTATCATATGAATGGGGAGAGGCAAACAAGCAGACAAAATCAAAGTGATCACATGAGCCTTTTCTGCACAGAAACCAACTAAAACACAGTACTTATTGCCATAATGAGACATATTCTATCCACTTGCAACATGTGATACTCCATTAGCAGTAGGAGAACTCTGGAATTCAATGCTTCTGTTGTGTAACTACACAATTTAAAAAAAATTAAACAAGCAGTTTAAGCCAGTGAATAGAGAAAAACCCCAACAACAAACCCTTACATTTCTTAAAGGAGAAAGGTTAAAGGGCATAAAAAGGAAGCAGGAATTAGTAATCCTAAGTAATATTAGCTCATTGTTGCTCATTAAAAGAAAGGCTGCTGTCATCTTAAAGCACTGTGCTTCAGGAAAGCAAAGGAACTATATTTGAGAAAAAAAAAAAGGGGGCAGTTAGAGCAAACCAAAAAGATTGAAAGAAATCTTAACTTGCCAAAAAAAGCAGAGCCATGAGATATGTCTACCATAGGCAATTATAAAATTACTGTACAGCTCATGGTTTCCTTGGGTCTGGATAGAAAACTAAGCAAGCATCAGTCTCTTTCTTTCTAGTGGGTCTGAAAAACATGTCCAGCTGCCTTTCAGCCCTTTTGTTGATATGGGTAATTTACAATTATCGTTTTGTTCCCCAGCCCTGCTCTTGCACTGTGCATTACTCAGCAGCTATTATTGGTGATAATGCTGGTAGCTTTTGCTGGCTTCGTTTGCCACGGAAGAAAGCAGTGCTTACTTAGAGAGGCTGATTTCTCAGGCACCATTAGCATTCTTGTTCCCTTCTAAATGATTACAGTGTGGGGAACACAGTGACTTGGGGTGGACTTAGAGTACATTAGTGACAGCCTATAAAGGCATATTCAAGCTAGCTTTAAAGTAGTGGAAACACCCTGGACAGTTACAGAGCTCAGTGTGGATGCAAAGCCCACCCAAGGAGCCAAGTCAGCAGTGATGAGTCGCTTCTGCTAGAGCATTCCTCCAGCTGCTGAGCACACAGTAGGTTTGGGCAGGGTGATCTCAACAGCAAACCTTGCAGTTGGTATCCTCCTAACTGGTGGGAGGATAACTGGGTATCATCCTAACTTCTTGAAGTATTTACTGATGTGTTCCCTCACTCATGTGACTACTAGAGAGAGGATAATTTCCCTCTGCAGAAAACCTTTATACCTTTACTATGTTAGTTTGCATATGGTCTTATCTGGGATCCTCTATCAAGAGTTATCTGTCTCATGTTAAGAGCAATAAAAAGCAACGTGTTTTGACTAAACTTAGCAGCTCCTATTTAAAGACTGGGCTAAGCTGCTAACCAAAACTAGCTGCTAGGTTTGATCATCTCTGCTCTTCTGACCTGGATTAGTCCAAGGCATGTGTACATCTCTTCTCTCTTGCAGCATGGGAGGCAAATTTGAGTTTCAGCAGAATTGCACCCCCACCACCCACTGTATGGTATGTTGTATATTAAGTACCGTGGCATTTAAGCAATTTTACCAAGAATAAAATCTGAATAGCTTTAAAACTAAGCTCTTGGCTTGTCCTTACCGGCAAATCAAAGAATTTACGATTAGGCTAAGCTTAATCCTTTCCTTGTCTTTACCTCTAGAAAGAACAAGATGGGTCTGAACACCAGTAGAATTTGAGGTGTTTTGGTCTAGTCAGAGAGGATACATGTGCTACTTTTCAAGGTACTTCAGAAAACAAACCAGAAAGGGAATGTTTTTAAAATGACAGGTTTTATACTTCACTGGAACCTAATAACCAATGAATCTGCTTCTCTTGTCATACACTGACTTACTACTGAGACAGCATCTCCTCAAGTTCTAAAATGCAATTAAAGCACATTGTGCTACTATCTATAAGCTATTACCTCACTGCAAACATGATCATTAGAGCTTGGACTCAGGTACCTCAGAAACACAAATCAGTGGTCAAGACCAGAGACACAGCACTTCACACATCATGAGGCCATTACACAATTCTTGAGAGGGAGAATATTGCAATTCACACCGAGTTAATGCAAATGTCAGTTACAGAAGTCAAATCTATTTGAACAAACTTTTTCCCCAGTCACATGTTGGATTACAATACAATGAATTGTACAAGGAGACCACTAATAAAATATACTTGAAAATTTCCCTGTGCATATCCAGACACAGCCACTGCTAGTGAAGTGAATGCACTCAATTGTTTCCAACTTAAGATGCTGGAAAGTTAATTCTGTAGTATCAGTCCACTACAATAAAACTGAAATGATAGAAGACCTCAAATGAGGACTAGTGTATTGCACATGCAGAAAATGATGCTGCTATTTGCATGCTGATGAAGCCTTGGTTCCATTCAGATAATCAAGACTTTTTTGTTGTTGTTAATGGCATCAGTGGAGCTCAGATTTTATAACACAAAAAATTTTACAAATGAAGTTCTAATTTTCAAACTTTACCCTGATATGTTATAATTTCTATTACCTAGTTTGTTAAGAAGAGATTTAGCAAAGTAATTATTGATATACCACAATGTGGAGAAGAAAAGGCAGAGCAGGCTCCTTGTTAAGAAAACTTGAGTGTGAAAGTTGAGCACTCTTGTGTGTGAAGTTGTAAGACCAGGCCTTGATTGTCAAACAAATTGCAAGTCTCCTTATTTGCAGAAACCTGATCTCAACAGTATTATTATCATAATCATGAATGATGGTCTCTGCAGCACACCAACATTTAGTACTTTTTAAGCTTTTTTTCATTTTAAATCCAGTACATTGAACTGTTCATTCATTATAATGGTATTACTATTGTTAATATTGGCATGTCAATATCTGCTGCTGGAGGTGATGACATTGTGAGAGCTCAGACACCATCAGAGATGTAAATGTGGCAGGACAGATGTTTTAAATGTGCTCTAGCCTAAGGGAGTGTGAGTAAGGGGTGTGTGAGAACACTCTGCAGAGCTGACTGAAGAACTGTTTGTTCTCCCTTTAGTTCTAGTTTACTGACTTTGGAGAAACCAGTTATTAACAAGGAAGGTAGAGAATGTTCTTAAATGAGTCACGTTTGTTCTGTGACTGTCAGAATACATCTGTAACTGGTTCAGTAGCTCTATTCAACTGGTGAGGTCATTCCCATGCAGCACATGACACAGGAAAGCTTTGTACAGACAGCTGCAGGCAACATGCTTCATATTGGCTCCTGACTTAAGAGATGTGCCACAAAGGGATCAACAGGTACTTCTGCACTTTAAGGCAGTGTTTTCTCATGCTTGCAAGAGTACAAGACAGACATAAAACACGGAAGAACTTAGAGCCTTTCATTTGAATACAAAGGTGCACTTATATTACATACTTGTTTTTAAACAAGAGTTGAAAGCTTTTGTTAAGAACCAGTGAGACAATGTAATCAGTCACCCTGAGCAATGCCAAACCAGAGAACGTCAGTATGTAGGAGGCAGCCCCAGAAGCATCATAAGATTACGAAGACATTGATGGCTTAGTCAAAGTGTGCAACCATTTTGGCTAGATACAAATCATCTGATTACTTTTTTCCACAAGGAAAGTGGGGAACTTAAGAGTTAAATAAAGTTACTTGAGAAGTAATAGCTCATGTAGACAAGAAAGAGAACAATATGTCATTCAGCACCATGAAAGAGAGAACAGGTGAGGTTACTACTTTTGCTTACAGCTCCCCAAAGATGCCTTTTCTCCTCAACAAAGACTGCTACTGCATTTTTTTCCATCTAGCTGCTAACCCTAGACACCCCTAAATAATAGCACTTTTAACAGGCATCTGCATTCAAAGAGAACAAACAGAGATGTCTTTTGGTATAAATATCTCTGGGGGGGAACGTAACTTAAACTACGAGAGTTTTGAGTAAAACAAAAGACTCTGAAATGAACCTATTGGTTGACTGCCTGCCATAGACAGTCTCAGGTCACCTAGCTGCCATCTGGCTAAGCATTGGAGGTATCAATAGGATTCATTTTAGTGATAGAGGCAGAATTAATTCTTGAGGTTATTGCTTACTGTTCTTTCACCAATGATAATTTTGTTGCCCTTAAACTATAGGGATAAAAAAAGAGAGATTTTAAAAAAAAGCAACAGGTGTAACAGGATGATTAGGATGACTGGCGTGGGGCTGGGAGGGAAAATGCAGTTGTGAGAAATACTAATGTGGTAGTAAGTTATTTCAGGTTTCTTTAATACAGACACCAAAACATGTGTGCTACACATACAGAATTTGGAAGAGAAAACTGAGACCTGCTCTGATCATAAGTGGTGGAACTGGCAAGTGTACAGAGATGGACTGTCACGGTGACTAAGGAGCACATGGACTAGTCAAACGGAAGAAAAATAGCAAACCAATGAGCAAGAACTACACATTCTTCCCAGATAGTAACCAGGACATTAGAAACAATTTTCTGATTAGCTCAGGAGTGAAGTTCAGATTAGGCTTTGTAAAGGACTGACGCAGGCCAAGAGCATGTGTAGTTATCAAACTGTGACAGATAAGCAGGTGAAAGGATGGCAAAACTAATCCAGACAGTTCTGGTGATAAAAAAGATTGAACTTTGTCACTGGAACTTGTAGGTGTCTTCAAAGTGGTTTGAAAGGAGGTTGCACTGGCAGAGAACAATTTAATGTGTGCACTGTAATTACTGGTTTATGTTCCCAGATCCTCAAGCATTATTAACCCTAGTGTTCCTTGTGGCATTACAGTTTCAGCTGCTTGCTTTCTGCATCCTATTCACAGTTAAACTGTCTCACTGGATATTCTTACCTGAGAAAAGGAATTTCTCCTCCCTCCCTGGTCATTTGGCTCAGATTAGGGAGTATTTCTGCATTTCTCTCCTCTGTAGCTTTCTTGGATCATTAGGAAGTTTAACAAAGCCCAGGTTGGTGCAGGGCTGTATGATGCTGGCAACACCTCTGATCTAGCCAGCTCCTTTAATGCACTGTCATTATGTCTTACCACAGAAGAGTGCACTGTATGGTATTGGGAGATCTTTGCAGCTCCTGGTGAAGCTGGACTATGGAGCATGTGTTTTCTAGGCTAAGGCAGAGAATATGTAAATAACTTGATGTTGTATCATGCATCTTCTAGTAAAAAGAACAGCCTGCCAGTTATTAGATAAGCACTAGAAGTTTAATTATCAAACCCACTTACTATATTCAACAGAGTAAATCTGCATTATGGCCAACAGAAGTTAGAAGCACCAGGCTTTACTTACCTTTGTAAAGCAGTCAGCAAACAGCTGTCAAATTGTAATTAGACTTGTTCTGAGGATACAGGAGAAGGCAAGGGTGTTATTTCTACAGAATCATTCTAAAAGCTCTCTTAAAAGTGTAATAATTCAGTGCTTTTGGTACCAGGAAATTCCCAAAGTAAAATGTACTTACTACATCTACCACATCGTGGTAAGAGCTTTTAATGATGGCTGCCCAAACCACAGGTGAGGTTAGAAGGTTATGTGCCCCTAGATTTGAAACACCTGGGAAAGCAAAAAAAAGATGGTTTGGCACTGCAATAGTTATCACCACTGCCTAACTCTCTCTTATATAGAGCTCTAGCAGTCTCAAGATTACCAGCTTTTCTCCTCAGATTGCAGTTCTGACCATCCTTAGTCATGTGAGACATTTTGAAAAAAAATTTAGAACTGTCAGGAGCACTTAAAAGTGTCTTATTTATTCACTTACCTCTAGGTGCCTCAGCTCACATAGCAAACTACATAGGCAGTCACTTCAAGGGTTGTTTTGTCTTTGAACTATCTTCTGTTGACTTTCCACAGCATATGCAAGTCCCAGAGCTCTTCACCCTACATAACTTAGTATCCCCTATGAAGCAGTTCTTCCTTTTGCTCCCTGAACTTCCATGAATTATGCAAATCTATCTGACCAGAATGAAAATATATTAGATTTTTTATATTATCTTACTGATTCTGCCATATCCATCTTATTCTATTACTTTACACTTCATTCCATTTTCACTTGTTTTTCTCATTTGCTAGAATTGTTTGTAAGCTCCAAAGTCAGAAATTGGGATGGTTTGTTTCAATAAAACTGAGCTAACTATACAACTGCAAGAGTGCTAATGGAGCAGTAGCCCATTGTTCTCTCTTAATAAACCTCATTTTGGCTTTGATCAGTTTTCTGTGTTCTTCAATATCATGTTCATATGCACCAGTCAACCTAATTCCCTCTCTCACCGAGTCCTTATTTGCTATTTCCCACAGAGCAGAAGATGCACTGCATGAAATGAGTGATTGCTATGCTCCAGCGCCTCCTTATGGACTCCAAGTGTTCCCAATTTATTGCCAGGTGCACTGAGTCACCAAGGAAAGATCCATAGCTTCCCTAATAATGCACTGTCATACAAGAAGGCATCTTGACATTACCTGGGGTCTGGGTGGGTAGAGATGATTCTGTGCCCTTTATGTGTTCTGAGCTCATTTGCAACAACATTAGAAGAGATGTTGAATAATGTCCCATATGGATGAAGGTGCAAAGCTACCTAGGAGATACTGTGATGCTTACGGATTTAAAATGTAGGTGTAGTCACTAGGAGGGGGAGAAAAGCACCTTCCAACTCTTGTTCCTTCAAAGGACTTAATCACTCATTAGGAATAACCATGGCAACAGTTACCATGCCCATTAAGCTATCGCACAAGTGGCCAGTGTCAGCTGTCTCCAGTTAAGGCAGAGGACAACCCTCTGTATTCCTCTCGCTGCAAGTCCTTCTTTCTGAATCTAAAAAATGTGTCCAACATACACCAAATGGTTGAACTAACAGTATTTCATGGCATTAAATTCCCTGAGTTAAATGTCCCCAGTTAAAAGGAAAACATATGTTACCATTAAGAAAGTTAGGAACAAGGTCAAATGCACCAAACACATTCTCTCATCTGTTTCTCTTCACAATTCTTTAATGGCTGCACATTTTTGTACAGGGTTCATTATTATTTATACAACAGAACTCCTTTTTCTCTTTTCTGTTAGACTGAACATATAAAAACTTAGTGTGAATTAAAAAAATCTTAATTTCCAGAAGTCTTTAGCAATTAACACAGAGAGGGAATGAAAACTGAAGCTGGTTAACTGTCCTTAAACTGTGTGTATTTGGAATAGAATGATACAAAAACCAACTTCTTAAAACAAGATTTATTGGCACAAACATACATGTTACAAATGTCTACGATAGTCTTGGAAAATATGTTCACCACTTCAAAAAAATCACTGTCCACAGAAAAGTACAGTAATATCAAATTTTATAAGTCATCACAACTTTAGCATCAAAATGCATGCATTCATCATTTATAAATGGAATTCCACTGACCTCCAGGTAAAGCACTTTAAGAAATTTCCTGGTCTCCACAACATTATTTTTCCTCCCCAGATAGCTCCAATAAGATGCAAATGGAATGTTTTCTGTAGAGGCACAAATCACAATTCCTTGCTCGGTACAGCTGAGTCTATGAGGTGAGAGATGCTCTTCTCAGCACAGACTTTCAGGTCCTTTGAGTGCACTTCTACATAGCTTAACACTACTGTGTGGCCTTTAAAAGAATGCAATTAAAGATTTGGTCTGGAGTTTGGGTTTTCAAAAGGACAATTGAAAACTTATTTCTGCCTATTCCTATTACAGGAAGTAAAGCTTGAAGAAGTACAAGGAAAGAGGTAGAAGAAAGGTTTTTGTTTTGCATTGCCATTCCATCAACATTTGAAAGAAGGGTGGCATTGCCAAGGTGACTTGTGAGGAGAAAGAGTGACCTCAGTAAATCCTCTTCTCTCTTTGGTGCCAGTCTAGTAATTTAGTAGCCAATCAAGATTTTGTCACTGATGTCAGAGAGTACAGAACAAAACTTTACCAGATGTCCTGAACCTGATCCTATGCCTATTCTCAGCCTCAGTGTCAAGAGAAGCAGGCTTCACATACAGAGGGGAGAGAATGCACTGACATCCTCAGTGTAAGCAGATCTGGCTTAGTCCAATGTCAACAAGAAACAAAAGTTCTTGATGTCAATGGATCTTCTTTGAAAAATGGGGGCTGCACTTTTTCGCACGAGATCTGAACTGGACTCTAATCAGATCAGTGCACAACAAAAAGAAGGCAAAAGTGTAAATCACCTGCACTTATGAAGGTGCATCCTACACTTTTATCAGCCTTGGTAGGGCCGAGAACATATCCAATGGCAGAATTTGCTGTGGAATCATCAGCCTTGGAGATTTGCAAAACTCATCAATTCAAACCGTGTGCAACCTGATCCAACCTCAAAGGTGGCCCTGCTTCAAGCAGGACATTGGACCAGGCAAACCCCAGGGGTCCTTTCCTACCTAATTCTTCTATCATTCAAATGAAAGGATTCTCCTCCCCTGAATTAGAACATGACACAGATTCCATATCAGGCCTGGATTTAGTAAGGACAAATGAGGGTTTTTTGTTGTGTTAAACAGAGAATGGAAATTCGCTATAAGCTTAAGCGCATGTTGAAGCCACTTCAAGAACAGGGCATGTTTTGCTCTTCACTCTAGGCTCCAAGTGTGAAACACCACAGAGTGGAACTGATTATACAGCACCTCCAGAGGCTGCTTTTCTCTGTAAAGACTCAGGCATAAGTCATTAAGGAAAACACTAATTAGCTGGCTATGAACTCATTTCCTGCAATGAGGATAACAAGTTTATAGTAAGAGTTCATATATTGCCACTTAGAGAACTTTTTATGCTGCAAAAAAACCCTAAAGATTGCTCACAGTAGCTACTGGTTATGTTTCATCTCTTTCACACTTAAAAAGGGAACATATCACCAAATTGGCAAGTGCTTGTCTACGTATAGAAGCACTTCTTTTGGAAAGGGAGAGGAACACAGAATAGGAGTAGTCAAATAAAAATCTAACCTGGTATTTCTTCCCCCCCAGAATGTATTTTTGCAACAGACAAAGCATGTTTTTAGGTCCTGCTCTTGAGTAGGAGGTACTAATTTCTAATCTTTCAGTGATGCTGATAAACATAATGTGACTAATATTTCACCACTTATGTGGTCGGGGGAGGGAGGACTTTTCATTTACGAGACAAAATAATGGTGTTTTTCACGACAAGTAGTGGGCTATCTGTAATACTTTGTTGTGCAGACCTGGGAATGTGTCATAGCAACATTAACATTTTATTTTCTGGGGAAAAAGCAAATGGAATATAGATTGAAGTTGGTATCTCTAATGAGAAAAAAATATTCTTTCATCTATAATTAGGCTTTAGAAGCTCATTATTTTACTACTTGTATAGCTGCTAGTCACTTAAATTATAATTAAATAAGTAATGGTTAAACTGTATACCCATAGCCTTTACCATACATTTCTACGCTTATTCAGAATATTTTTCCCCTTTAAGTTCCATGAAAGTCTGAACGTGCATCATTCAGTACACTGTAGCTTACTAGTGGCATGGTAGTCATGCTGACCACTGAATCTTTGGTCCCAGCCAGGACTACTTTGACTAGTAAAGAAATTGTTGCAAACTTTCAGGTCAATACTATAAATACTAATAGCTAAACTTCTGAAAAAAATATGCACTGTGCATCTCTGAATTTGTAGCTCTGTTATATGCACTATCTCAATCACTGATCTTACAAAGAAAATAACTGCAGCTGCAAATACTTACTTTTTAAACAAACCTGCAATGTATCAGGGGAAGAAACTGATTTGGCTACATTGCACTTAAACCATTTCCCAATTTACTATACTATCACACTATCCTTATTTGCTGTTTCTTCTCTTTCCAACAAAGCTGATGAAATTACTGTTTCAAGGGATGTTAAATACATTTAATTAAAATTCCAGTGTTACAACTTGAAGTAGTGTAGCAAAAATGCTGTTGTTTAGCAGTCTTTTGTATCATATAATTTTGAAGCAAATTAAGAGCCAGGAGCCATATTCTGCCTCCAGTGTTCTCATCCAGACAGTGGAGGCTGGTTCAAGGACAGCAGGGCACTGTGGGGAGGAGGCTCTACTCGCTCAGGGCTTACCTGAGCTGACTCAGGTCAACAATAACAGTATGTCATTGTCAGGGAGTCAACTCAGAGGGCAGCACAACAACACCAGCCCCAGTATACTATGTTCCAAATACACTACACTCCAAAACCAGAAAGGCTTTCTAAGAGAATGAAGAGAGAACTTGAAAAGAAGCCAAACACTGAGAAGAGCTAAGAAAGGAGAAGTTGTTTTCATAATTGTCTTTGCTGTTCTTGATGATATTTTCTCTTTGAGAACAAGCACCTTGCCCTTAGAGCACATGGCTTCTTTGGTTGAATAGAGTGTTATGTATGAACCACGAGGCTGTATTCATGTTTTAAACCAGTACAGGTTTGCTTTGGAGAGTTAGCAGATGTGATTCAGTCATGACAGAATGAGGTTACTGCAGGAATGACTCATTGTTGAATAATCAAGTGTTTACTCCACCAAAACTGCATGTAACCAGACTGCCACGGTTTTTCTGCTTTATTGTAAGATGTAGCTTTTTAATGTCAGTGCATCAGGAAGAAAGGTAAACTCCTTGGGTGGCTGAGATCTCTTTTCATACATGTGTATGAAAGCAGAAAGTCTTGTGGTTCTCAATGGAGGGAAAAAAGCTACTGAGCACATCAATTGAGACATACATTAATGAACTAAGGAAGGAAAATCAGCTGAAGAGGAGAATGAAATCCTTTCCTGAAGCGGAATAGCGAAGTGTTTCTGAAGGAGACCAGATGCAGAAAGAACAACTGATGTGAGGTTCTGGTTTGGTTGTTTCATACATCCCAATCTAGTTTCCCTCTTGAAAATGTCACTATCTTAGAAACCTTCAGCCAATCACTTAGCTACAATTTAGTTTTTTCAAACTACATTTTTGGTTTTGCTTTCAAAGAAGGTAATTTGAGAGTCCTTGTGCTTTCTCTTGCATGAAGAAACACATGCTCAAATGTATCTTGTCTAGCAGGAGGGACCTAACTCAGGTGAGAGGAAGAACTGTCTGGGAGACCATCTCTTCTGACATAGGGGCCCAAAGGTTATGGTCTTTTGCAGGTCTAAAGTTCAGGTCAGGACATGAATCCAGATCAAAGAGACTTTGGACTCTTTTAGGTCTTTCTCTAATACTCACTGTGTACATTGGGAAGGAGCCCAATACCTTGTATGGCTACTGGCTTAGCCCTCTTCCCTGTTTAAAGGGCAGGAGAAGCAGGGTTGAGATCTAAGTCCTGGATCGTACCCAAGTGCTTACTAGTTTATTTGTGAAGGTTTAGCACAAACATGTGCAACCAAGGCGCTGTCATAAAAAAATAATAGATTATACATATTCCCACTGGGTGCATAACCTCCCATGGAATAGAGAAAAACTCACTCTATTAAAAGCATGAAAGAGATGAGTAACATCTGAGCTTCTAAAAGTTCCTGAAGTTCTAGTCTCCCATGGTAGATGCACTTCAGAAGACATCATCATTTTACAGGTATGCTCTAATACAGATGTCAAGTCAGGAACTTGCTCTTAAGAGCTAAAATACATTGTATTCAGCAAAAAGCAGTCCAGCTGTTCATAAAATTAAAGTTATGTGAAGTCCTGTCAGAGAGGATCAGTGACAGAAACAAAACACAGAGATGGGAGAATTTCAAAAGGTCTTGGTACTTAGACAAAAACAGCAGACTGTGGCTGCTCTAATTCAATCCTTGCACAGTTAATACTGCCCTGTTCTCCCATCATGGTGAGTGTTGAAGTCACTTATTGCAGATTACTATTTAAAAAGAAAAAACAAATATATTACTTGCCTGAACTCTTTCCAGGGCTAACCTCATGCAAGTTCCGATAGAACTGAAGTGCCAGCTTTAAAAATCCAACTGACAACATTTCTAAATCAATTCTTGTCTTACAGACCCCAAGTTGCATTCAGAATCTTTAACAGATTCTCCTATCCTCTTGGATAAGAGAATAGTCTTGGATTATGTTGGACTATGTTGGATTGACTGTGCCATTGCACAATATTGTCAAGTGAAAATCAGGTCAAGTGCCCTGTTTGGGCTTCCACACTTCGTTCTCCTGCCAAATTTTGTGTAACTGTGTTTTTAGGTTTACAGCCACATCTATGTTACTGCAAGGTGAGTTGAATTAGAGAGAAAGTGCAATGCCCAAGCAGGACCTCACTAGCTTGCGGATGGTGGATGCAAATAACCCTCTTTCAACCTCAGAAGCTGATGTACGATCATTGGGAAGCCAAACAGCAGCTGTGGCACAGGCACTGACCAGCTCCTAACCATCTTCTTTTAACACTGCTGTGTCTAAATGGCATATCATGCTGTACAGCATCTGAGATGTACAGCTGTGGCCCAGAAAGCAGAGGGAGAGTAAGTTCTTCTTATAAGGATGGAATATGCATGTCTCAAATAAACATCAAACTCTGGCTAAAGCTATCAAAAGCATTGCTTTCAGCCAGAGGAGTCTTCAGTTTGGTCCCCAAAGTGGCAGTCAGAAAGCAACAGCCTTGGAGTCCCCTGAGGGTTTGCTGGGGAGTCACTAAAAGGAAGCCCTTTTGTGACTTTCTACCAGCCCAAGGTAAGAGCCTAGGCAGCAGTAATGAAGAGCAGCAGTGGAGATTCTATCCAGCAATTGAAATTCTAATCCACGCTGACTAAACAAGAATGAGTTCACTTTTTCATGAAAAATTTCCTATTACAGGTTGGCAGTTGCAGGTTCACGGACATTTTAAATGTAGATGCAGAAGAAGCCCTTTTGTGACTTTCTACCAGCCCAAGGTAAGAGCCTAGGCAGCAGTAATGAAGAGCAGCAGTGGAGATTCTATCCAGCAATTGAAATTCTAATCCACGCTGACTAAACAAGAATGAGTTCACTTTTTCATGAAAAATTTCCTATTACAGGTTGGCAGTTGCAGGTTCACGGACATTTTAAATGTAGATGCAGAAAGTGGAAAGGCAGTTGCAGGTTCACGGACATTTTAAACGTAGATGCAGAGAGTGGAAAGCAATCAGTCGTGGCTTCAACACTGTTTATATAGATTGTCCTCTGTACCAGCCTAGGCATATGTGATGGTGTTGCACAACCTATGACCCCTAACAGTGCTGTATTACCATACTCTCCTTGCTGAAGATTTAACCCTCTGCAGTAGCAGTTCAGCTCTGGGTCTGTGCATCAGGGAAGGACATACTTGTTCATGTTTCCTGGGCTGAATTAGAAAGGCCACATGACTTATTTTACCAATTGTAACCAACCAGCACAGCACAACTAGCAGCAAACATTGAGCATTCCAGAACACACTAGGTACAAACAACTTTGACAAGTCAAACATATTAATTGAGCATATTTCATTAGCACACAGGAGGAAATAGTCTCTTCACAAACATTTTATAATCCACTAGGGGGTAGGTTTCTTGACTAAACTCTTCCTTGCAAATTCTCACTAACATTTAGCAGTCATCCCCAATAGTTACTGTTTTGAGAGAGAGAGTACACATTCTACAACCACCAGTTTCTCTTGTCCACTCTCACCTAAAGCTCCCACTTTGATTATTAGCTTGCTTGAGCTACATTAGCTAGGAGGATGTAAGCTTTACATCCTTGTAGCAGTTTCACTAGTTTCATTTAGGAACTTTGCACCTTTGTAGCTAGAGGAATCAAACTCTTTGATGTGTATATGCAGCCGTATCAGCTAAGTAGTCAGTTCAGACTCTCATAGGAGAAGGAACATCTACATTAAGGCTCTGTATCAGCACTTACTGATTGTACGTCTGCACTGAATGCTATCTTCATCTCATGAGTCCTTTCAGCAGAGAAGCCCTATGAGGATAAAGCCATGCTCAACAAGGGTACAGTATGCAGGGTCTCACTCTTAGGAGATCATTCTTTCATATCAGCTATCCAATTAACTCAGCAGTTTAAAAAGGGTCCTGAAGTTGGATGGCTTATTTGTTTTCCAGTGAAGGCTCAATCATACATAGCACTCGTTGTGTCACCTCATTGAGTCAGGTCCTTCATGACAGCAAAGTTTTCTGTTTGGCCCATGAGGATTTCAGAGTTGTTTACGTACTTACCCAGGACTGCAGTGAACAGAGCAAACCAGGGAGTCCAGGAGCACATTAGTGACTCTGAACATTCAGTTTCATTAAGACTGTGGCCACTTACTACTTGATATCAAAGAGTACACATGACTATGAAGTAATAAATACACAGAGAAAAATGCATCTGGAACCTTTCAATTGATCATTACTTATTCTCTCTATTTAAGCACAATTTTTATTTACATCCACAGCAATGAACTGGTCTGGGTCTCTGGTTTTTTAGTCTAAAACCATGTCAAGAGAGATATTCCAAGGATGGAATATCTCCACTAAATTAAATTGCAGACAAAAGAACCCCACCAAATTATTTTTTTTATTCCATGAATTCTTTTTAGAATTAACTATCCTATAAAGACCTTTTCTGAATGTTCTGGCTCAAAATTTGACAATTCATTTTTTAGTTTGGTTAACTATGATTAAACTATTCAGTGTTTTAAAAAGAAAAGAACAAGAAATTCACAAGAGCATACAAGAACTTTCTCTCAAGCCACAAGATATAATTTCTCTTCATTACATTGAATGTTAGTTTAAACAGAGTATGATAGGTATCTCAGGTGAGCACTTTACAAAGATGACACCATAGTTTATGAACTATACACATATGCAAATTGAAATACATTTTTTTAAAGCCTATTAACACCACCACTTTGAACAGTGTTTCTCTGCCTTGCTCTTCTCCAGGAAAGCTTTGCTAGGTACGCTTCCCTTTCTCAGCCTTTCTCTACTGTTCCCCCACACCTCCTTCTTCCTGATTTTTGAAAGATCCTCATAGTTGGGACCATTTCTGCAAACTGGTGCAGAAGTAGCTTCCTACAACTGTGCTGGGAAGCCACAGCCAAAGCTGTTCACATGCTCTGAGTTAGGGCCTAAGTGTTAGGGATTAGCATTCAAGACAATCCCACAAAGACTGACAAACAGTGCCTTACCTTTTACCAAGAGACTGTATCTGAGTGATTTATGATGCTTGTATTATCTTTTTTGCATGTCACTTGGATTTTTCAAGATTGTGCTAGATAATGCTTTTTTGGTTGTCATACAGTTTTCTTTCTGGCTTTCATACTGAGGAGGACATCCTGCTCATTCAGAACACCCCATGAGGAAAAATTTAAATCCATAAAACAAGATAAAGCAGTCCTATTTATTTTATGCAGGCCATGTTTTAGACTTGGATACTACAACTAATCTCAAAAAAATTGTGCTTGGTTGGCTAAGTTTAAATACGGTGTCTTACATAAATACTTGTAGGTATCACCCTCTTCAATGGGAGTAGCAGATACCACCTCCAAAAATTACATCTGACAATGGATTTTGCCATCCAACTTCAGGTGCTCATATTGAGAATTTTGGCCCTAATGTTTGCTGCAACCTTAGGTTTGGGTCCAATCCACTTGACAGTTCCCCTTTAAGCAGGAGCTTCCCCATGGCTGCATTCTCTGATTCTGAGATGTTTTAGGATGCTTTTCATATACTACAGTTTCTGAAGGTCAGTGCATACACATTTTAAGACACAGTGATAAGACAGTGTATGGAACTACTTGGCAGTATTTAGCTGGTACAGTTTCTTGTGGAAACAACAGAATTCCAAAATACACCACACTGAATGCTTATGGGTTATTACAAGCAAAAATCCCAAGACACTGGGAATTAAAAAGCGGAGTTCAACAAAGGAACACTGATATCATCGGTTGATATGAACAAAGTTGTGCCAAGTCTTCCTTCTTTGCTTTTTCAAGTGGAGAAATAAACTGGAAAAAGAAGGGGGGGGAAAAAAAAGAAAAAGAAGAAAGACAAAACCCAACAATTATTACAGTTACTGTTGCACTTTATCTCACAGAAGCATGTGCTGTCAGAGAGTGGCAAACGTCTTTAGCACATCTTACTTGAAAGAGCATGGCACGTCTTGCACGCAGTAGTACTTCCTAGAAGAAATGGGGATGCTCCTCCCGTGTCAAAACAAGTTCAGGGGGGGAAAATGGAGTGGAAAGCAGGGCACAGGACAGGGCAAGGACAGATGTTAGCTGCCATCCTCAGCTACAGCAACACCTGCAATCCAGTGTGTTGCATTACTTAGCAGAAAACCAGACTGCTTTTCCAAGGCCCCACTACCAGGATGGCAGGAAGCCTGGCTTGGGCCATTTCACCACCCATGGTAGCTTGTTGCTGTGAGGAACAACTCAATTTATCTGCATCTATAGCCAGCCCTTCGTGTAGGATATGATCTTGCTCCCATTCAAATCAGGGACTGGAGAAGCCATGCAGGCCTTGTCTCTGACAGCACTTGGATGGTTGATGTCTATAGGATTTAAACATATACTTGAGAGCTAGCGTAAATAAATACATCAGTAAGTTCAATACAGAGGGTCCTTCCTGAAGCTGCAACCTTTAGGCACTATTACAGAGGAATCAAGCAGACTGAAAAAATAATTTGAGGTCCAGATGCATTTCAATCTCAGTGACCTTTCACTAGATCTCGTCATCGTGATCCATGACCTGGGTTTAATGATGTGACACTCAAGTTTGTGATTAAATACCCTAAACTCAACCTAACCCGTGTCAAACCTGCTCTGCCTGTTTCTTAACACAGCAGGACAGACATCCAATATTTAAAACCAGGAGGGAAACAATGCTTTTGCTTCTATATAATTTCAGCTTTAACTTCTAAGGAGAAATTATGAGCTATCTTGACTGCTTTTTACTTTCTTGTTAAGATACACATATACTCAATGATGAGTATATACACAGCAAATAGTTCAGTGGCTGCACTTCTCTTTCCTGGTTGCTGCACTAGACTGCAGAACCAAGGCCCATCTTTCTCTTGAAGCCAGTTGCCTCAAGTACCCAGTTAATATAGTTAATTAATATCTAACCATTTCTCATTTTGCTGTATCAGTGTTACGAAACCCTAGAATTATTCTGGGTCACTCTGGTGCCAACATTCATAAGACTAATAAACTGTCACATGTATCTCATTCCATTTAGTCATGTTTACAGGTGATTCTGTAAGCCACCTTTACAGAAGCAACAGAGGAAAATGGAAACAAGTTGAATACAAGGCATGTAATTTGAGAGCTGGGAATTAATTCACATCCACAGTCCAGCCTTCTAGTGAATCTCTTCTGGGTTACTAGCTGGTTGTCTAACTCGAGATATCTCTCTTTTAGGAGTTAATGCCATATTGCAGTTATGTCACATAATGGCTGTTGCTAACACAGAGGTTACATAAATAAAGTGTTTAGTTCCTGTCATTACAAGATCCCTGTGTCCCAACCAGCATGACTGCTATTATTCATTCATAGCTATCTTTCCTATAACAAATGTGTGGAATGATATGGTCTTTTGAGGAAAGAAATGAGCAAGACTTAGGGCTATCTTTTAACAATATTTCGGCATTCAAGATTCAAAGGGATCTTCAGAAGCACAAACATACCGAATTCCAGCTGATTTGGTGGGAACTAGGCACCTATATGCTTTCAAAAAATTCATTGAATGCCTGTTTGCCTGTGGGCATTCATCTTCCTTTTATAGGTACGAGGTAATCCAAGCATTACTATTCTCTAGTAGAAAACACCAGGACTGTGTCACTCTTTGTAATGAAAGAAAGATCTCTAAAACTACATAAAAATTCATATAAAGCACAAAAAGGGAGAGTCTTTAATCCTAGGGAACGTTATGTAATGTGCTAATGTAAAAAACATTAAATGTCAACAAATTCTGCCTGTCTGTGTCCAGAGAGTTTGCAGTAATTCTCACTGTTAAAGCATGACACTAGAAGGGGATTTTCACAAATTGATCACTTTAAATATTTTACATCCATTTTTTTTGTTTTGTTTTGGTTCTTAATATATCAGCATTTCTAAGTCACAAGCTATTGAGATCATAAACAAAAGAGAAAATGAATTACTCACTTATAATTATAATGAGAATGACTGCGCATACTACACCAAGGATGATCATCATCTATAAAAAGAAAGTTACAAGAAAGAAAAAGATAAAGTCAGGTTTTCACATGAGACATTAACCTCACAATTTTTTGCTTCTGCTTAGTGACTCATTCCTCATACTTTTAATTCTTGCAAAGACTCACTGCAACAGACTCATTAAGGCCCCAAATTTAGGGTCAATTTTAAGAACAGCTGACCACCAAGCGATGGACAGAGCCTCTTGTCAAAGCTAGCCTGTTCTTGCCCATCACCTAAAGATGCAGTGACCATCCATTTCTAGCAGTAAAGGAAAAGTAAATTTCCAATGTAAAACAACTCCAGAGGTAATTTAAGTGGCTGCATTCACACGTGTACCATTTTATACCAGAGTACCTTTTCACAAGGTTCCCAAAGTCAGTGAAGAGACAGCAGGACACATCTAACACCCAGCAGCTCTTTGTGCTGCTTTGTGTACTTGTGCTGTTGAGAGAGGAAGGCCATGCTAGCCAGCATGGTTTGCAGCGTGTTTTCCTGGAAACAGCTCATCGCAAAGCAGAAGTCTGCTCCCACAGGAACAGGTACAGCAGAGGCAGCTGTGCATAGACCACACCTGCACTGAGTTGTGTGGGGTAGAGGCTCCCACATGAGACTCGCTGCATGCTAACAGGGCCCTCAGGGATGCTGCAGCCCAGGTGCCATTATTACCCCTGTGAGAATGGAAAGACTGAAAAACAAACATGGGTATGTTGTATCAAGGCCTTCATTCCTCCTAACAGATGTCTGAGGACAGAGCCAGCCATTGGCTTGCAGGAAATTTCCACCCCCTGCTCCTCCTTCCAGAGTTTGAGAGCCAGAGGAAGGACAAGGGAGATTCTGTTTGTCAGATTAAAGCAGAAAGGGACAATGAGGAAAGGAGAACGAAGGTAGGTTTGACGGTCTAGTGTACTGGAGGTCGTTGTGGTGACTGCAGTCACATGGGTGAGCCTAACTCAAAACCTGTGCCTGTAGCTCCCAAAAGTCCTGCTTCTGGCACTTTTAGGCACATCAACTGGGCAACAGCTAGAAGAGGCCCAGAGTAACTGCTCAGTTGAATTTCTGGTCTAGATCCACTTATTTCTGGGGTGTTTGTGCATGTAGTTTACCCAAAATATTTTGCCTTGATTTACATTTCATAGCACCGGGGATTGAAGAGACAAAGCAGGAAAGATTTGTGGGATTCTCCTTTGGGAACAGGTGGTTTTACTTGGGTGAATGTTAGTAGTCAGCAGCAAAGGTGCTATTGAAGAGAAACAGAAATGAAGCTGAACTTTTGACATAGTGAGTAGAAAGAAGCAAGGATTTAAGGTCTTAGATGAACAAGAGGAGCTGAAGTTTCTGGCTCCAGAGAACACAAATACTGGAGGAGGTCTGAGAATGCAAAGGAGAGTGAGATACCCTCTGCTCTCAGGAAAAGAGCAGACTTTGAAGACACCAGAGAAGACAGCTGATTAATGAAAGTCCAGCTCTATCCTAATCAGCCCCTTTACAAGAGACTGTAATTTCTTCACTTCTCATAGCAGGTTGTGGAACCAAGTAATTTTATTTTTTTTAATAGTTTACCATCTTAAAGAAAAAACAAGAGGCTGATGATCTCCCACAAGGAGAAAGTTTCTTTTCTCCCACCACTAGAATTCACTACACCTCCTCAGGTTTTGTGGTTCACAAAATTCATGTCAGGGAACTGGCCTGAATTAACACAGAATGCTTTCCCATCCCTATCTGCAGGCACAGACTGAAGCATCAAAATTTGTATCTACATTTTATATACTGCAGAAATTATCCAAAAAATAAGTTCTGCTAAAGATCAAAGTTGCTTGACTTACGGGCAAGGCATCTCTTTCTCCCCTTGACAAAGAGAGATGTCTGCAAGCAAATCCCCATGAAATGCAAGTGAAAGTAATTCCTGCCATGAAGTGACTCTCAACAAGAATTTATATTCCTTACCTTGCAATTTTTCCACCAGTATTTTCTCTTCAGTTTGGCTGCACTGGTTTCAAACTGTGAGGCACCTGCTTGCAATGCATCTGCCCGGTTGTCAAGCTCTGATAGCTTCTGGTCTCTTTCTAGCACCTTGTCCACATTCATTCTCATGATGTCAACCACCTGCAAAGGCACAGCCTCACATGAGATTCCACACACAGTAGAGCTGAAGGTCACCCACCAGTTCACACCTTGAAATGTCACATATCATACTAAAACCAGCCATTTGCCATCATGAGATGTGATGGCAGTTACCTGGACAGTGCCTCAAAAACCAACCCATGCCTACAGAAACAGACACGGTGGGAACAAGATGAGCATAGCTATACTGTGCTCAGATGCCTTTAAAGGTAAAATATAGACATCATGAAATACCCTAGTTAGTTTCATTGAAGTTTTTTATTCCTTTTAGCCAACAGCTGTAGACATAAAAACCTGATGGAGACAAGCACCTCTGTACTACAACTTGGTTAACATCAGTCAATCCAAATTTTCTTAGTTGATCTTCCAAACATTTAACTCAATATCAGATTTTTTTAAAAATGTATCAATTTCTCAGTATTTAGACTGAGAAATGAATTTTATCTTGGAACAATGTATTGTAGTGAATATATTACACTATTTGAAAATGCTGAAACTAAATACTATAATACTTCCTACCCATTCTCTCTTTTTTTTCCCCCAGAAGTATTTATTGAATTTAACCTGACTGCAGTGGACACTTGTCCAGTTGACACTGTATTCTTGTCAAATAAATAAATATTTGTCCTCACTAAAACCACAGAAAATACGCACTAAGATGTCTAGAGAAATCAAAGGGGGAAACCCAACATATGTAGAGCTGAAATGCTATATCAGCATGGATATAGCATTAAAAATGTGGATTTTACTAAGACCAATCACTCAGCACAACGCTGGGGCAGAGCAGCCCGAGGAGTGCAGCACTGTGCTGTGGTGTCTGGTGCCACCTACGGACGACTTTCCCGCAAGACAGGAAAAAAACCCCAGGAAAGATCCAGTAGGAAGGTCAAAGCAATGCTTACAGATCGGATCCTTAGGTATTATAGGCCAGTTTCACCCTAGTGACTTCACAGCTCTGAAAGTTTGTGTCCCTTGGCTATTCTTGCACGGTGATTTCCCTGTAAAACAAGTCTGCTGACCATGTGCTATCAACTCAAACCCCATTCCAACTGCAGCCTCCATCTAAAATGGGAGGCAAATAAGCCATGGATCCTGGTTGTCACCCACATAATCCTCAAAACCAAGAGATACTCATTCTCCCCTCATAGTGGGTAAAGTTACTGCCATCATGCTTCACTAGAAGACAAGCATTCATGACTCTGATTGAAAAGTCTCAGAATACAGAGTATCTTGTACACAAAGCAGGGGTTCACTAGCCTCACTGGAGCCATCTCCATTGATCTGCGTGAAGAGCCCTATGTTTCTGACAGGCATCACTCATTTTTTGATAATAAATAGCAATTATTTTGCATCTTTTAGGGAAAGTTACTTTTGCTGTCACTCACATAAAAATTACAGCACAGCACCACCATGATGTAATATGTACAGGGCAAGAAGTTTATCTCATGATCCTGACCCAAGACATAGGATGAAATGCAATATTTCTTTTCCCACTGGAAGAGACACTCCAGTAATGTCAATGAAGTCATTGTGATGTGAAAATCGGTGATAATGTGAGAAGCTGGTCTAGACATTTTTGCAGACATTTCTACATCCAGAGGATATTCTTGTGAACAGCTCTGAGCATCAGCAATGCAAAGGCTAGAAAGCCCCAGTTTCAGACCTTCAGCAAAGAAAAGTTCTCAGCAAGGCGAAGCCCATTTTGACAGGTGTATTTAATTCCTCCAAAGAAATGCATTTGAGTTGGATATCATGAGGTCTTCTCTACTATCTTTAAAGCATACCTGAAGCTTTTGAAAATGGAGGCCTTTATGCATGCAAATACATATTTTCTAATGTGTGTTCTATTAAATTGGCATTAAAGCATCACACAAGCCCCGGTCATTTCCCCATGGACAGTAAGCAATTAGTTACTTAAGTCTTTGAAGGGGCTTAACAGAATTCTTTACTTAATACCCAGCACACAAATCTGCACAGCAGGTGTGCAAGGACATTATTGTACTGCTGCTGTAGTGCTGGTACGCTCAGGGACTGCAGCCGTGAGCAGTGGTGTATTCACTGACTCCCAGGACCACAGCAGTGAGGTGGACACTGGCATTACAGCCAAGGTGTGGCAAGAATTTAAGGACCCAAGCTGGCACAGACACATGGTCCTCCAAAACCAACAAAAGGAGTGTTGGTTTGTTAAAGGTGTTGTTATGACATCATGTGTGGATGCCTTTCTTCAGGGATAAATTGTGATGATTTATCAATAGAGCTCCAGATAATGAATACAGCCCTCAGCTGCACAATTCTTATGGCTTTAATCTGTCTGTGAGAAGTCAATGGTCTGTCTCTGTGAAATAGTGAATGAGACTAGTGTCTCACCTTTAGGAATGCAGGAACATACTGAAAGAGCTGCTTCCACTCTGTTATTTCCTCCTAACCTGACAGACTGGGAGGAATTCCCAAATTGGCACCAATGCCCACATTTATCCTGCAGAGGTGGTGCTTATGCTCAGAATCTCACTTGTACTGTCTGCCTCCTCATGAACACCATTTTTGGTGGACCTCATTTCCCAGACCCACTGCCTTCAGACTAAGAGGTGTTGCTGGATCACTAGGGAGGAAGGCATCTTAAAGAAAAAACAACAACCACATCAACACCCTTGTGGTGAGCAACAAATCCCTCAGAGTCACCTACCTCATCCACCTGGGCTTGTGTCTGCTGCAGCCGTTTGTTGCTTGCCACGCTGGTAGCAGGAGGAGGCCCTGCAGCCCCAGCATGGGTGGGACCTTGGGTAGGAGCTGGAGCAGACCTAGAGCGAAAGCAGAGAACATAGGTGACTGAAACCATTTTTACTTGTTCACTACTCCTCTTCTGGAACAAGTCAAAAGTATCTGCCTCTTAAAAGAACTTTTCTATTGTTCAACCCATGTTTTCCATTCCTGGATCACAACCCTAGTGCTCCATTGTTTCTCATACCACATTTAGTTTTCACACTATTTCTCAATAGGACTATAAAAACCTCTTCCCCTCCCTTGCTACCTTTTTAAACAGCAAACAATTCAGAATATCTATCCTTACTTAGGTCAGTAGTCAAACTGATCATAGGCCTGACTAGCAGGGCAGAGTTTATGTCCCACCAAGGAAACAAACTCTGCTCTGGGCATTTTGTGTTGATGCAGTAAGAGCCAGAGTTGTGACCTTATCTTCCTTTTTGGTGTGCTGAGTAAGGCACTCCCCTGTTTCTGTGTGTTTGGCTGGAAGTTAACCAAGTAGAGATAAACAAAAGGAGAGGAGAAAGAAAGGGAGGAGGAAGTGGGGGTGGGAATTGCACACAGCATGGAGTTAGTCATCTCTAGCATTCAGCAGTGCTTAACCACCACACTGGTGGTCACCAAACTCCCCACCAGAGCAGGTGGCCAGGATTGAGCATCTGCCACAGACCCTGGATGAATATTTGCAGCAATGCTGTGAACAGAGCCCTGGTCTCCTGCACATCAACTCTTTTCTTAAGCATCAACACTGGTTTTCCCCAGCTTGCTCTAAAACAATAGACCAAAGACTCCTTAAAATCCAGGAACAAATCTGGTCTGTCTCAGTGAACAATTCGTGCAGACAAATCACCCTGCTGACTCGAACAGGGTCCCTCAACCTTAGCCAGTCATTGCTCACACCCACGCTTTAACCTGTGAAACCTCACCTCTTCTTTCAGGGGACCCCTGTCACTTCTTCATGCAGAGAAATAAAACCCCTCCTGAAGCTGCAGAGGAAATCCCCAAGCATGTGAACTGAAAAATATCACAAATCCCACTCATGCATTACCAATGCCTTCCCACAGTGACAGACTGAGAGAACACAGTGTTTCTCAGTGAATCATTCCCTTTTACATCCTGGGGTCTGATTAATGCTGCTGGAATTATGGCCTCATTAATACACTGTCAGAGTGCCTAGGGGCACTAACGTTAGTTCCCCAAAGGTACCTTAAGCTGCAAAATTCAGTTTGACAGTATTGCCTGAGGGCTGAGGTCCCTGTGGATAACACTGACCCTCACAGGCTCCCAGAGATGGAGCAGCTGTTTGCAGACCTGCAGCACTGCTCTGACTTACACTTCACTTCTTAAACTGTGGGTGAGAACATCATTATCAAGCTTCAGTTGAAAAAAAAGAGTGTGAGGCATACACTACTCAGTCATCCTTTGAGGACCTCACAGCCACTCTTACAAATATAAAAAAGCATGCTGCTGCCAGCTGCAATGGAAACACACCATTGATGGCCACGGGCCAGCATCCCAACAGGATTTATTCCAAGTTGTCACAAAGGATCAAAATCTGACTAAAATATGTATCATACTCACATAATGCAAAACAAGCTCTCCCTGCAGCATGAACAGCTTCAAAGGGAGTTTCTGGTACAACAACAGAGCTAAGATTGAAATAGTAAAACTTCCTTGCAGTGAAAGAGGTAAACAGGCATTTTTCCAAACAACACAAGCAGATTTTTTTCCATGGAAACACTGTCACTACTACAAACCTTCAGAGAGCTCTTCTCTTGGGCTGTGCACTGTTGCATTGCAGAGACTACAGAACAGGAGTGTGTGAGAAGTATTTTTCTCTGCCACTTGTTTTTGCTGTAAGAGTAGTTTATAAATGCAGTGGTGTTCTTGGTCAAATCTATGAGGCAACCCAAAAGTTCAGTGCTCTGCCATGTACCCTTTCTCCCCAGTAAGTCCCATCTTTTTTTTTGCATCTCCTAGGCCATCCTCTAATATGATTTGGCTCACAGTAGACATTTTCCAGTTTGTTCTCTTCCAGCATTTTTGCTACCATCTAATTTGGTTTCAACTGCATTTCCTTGGGCTTCTCTGCTCCCTGCACAAGGGAGGAATGCATGGGAAGAAGGTGTGTTTTTACAGCTGCCCTGACCATCCAGCAGAAGTTACTGTAACTAGCAAGGAGAGATGACAATCTTTATGGTAAGGCACAGCAAGCTTGTAATTAACAAACCCATCTTAATTAATTACATAAAATCTAATTCAAAAGTAACCAGAGCTGGGTGCTGCCTGCAGTGCAGAGCTGCTCTTTCCAAACCTTTTGTCCGGGGAGTTGTGCTCTCCTTACACAGTAACAGCAGCTGCCTCAGAGGTCAGAGCAATGAGCTGCCACAAGCAGTGGTCACAGCCCCAAGCCTGACAGAGTTCAAGAAGCATTTGGACAATGCTCTCAGGTACCTGGTACAATTCTCAGGGATGTCCTGTGCAGGTCCAAGAGCTGGACTTGAGGGTCTCTTCCAATCCCAAATATTCTGTGTAATATCCAAAATAGACAATTCAAGCACACAGATACCTGCATCTGCATCTCCTCCTCCTGGTCTCCCAAAGCACTTTAAAACAGGACAGAGGGATCTCCATGCTCCTGGCTCAACCCCACCAGTGTTTAAGCTGTGTAGACAGTGTCCTGGCTGGGCAGCAGCAGAAGGCAGTACACCTCTGTGTCCTAATGTGACTCTAGTCCCACACAGCATCCATTAGTTTATCTCTGAACCTAGGTTTTCTAGTAAAGAAAGGAACTGAAGGCCTACATCACTCAAAAGCACAGACATTCTCTGGGATATCTTAGTGCAAAAATTCTAGAATCAAAGTCCGAACTACATTTACATAACTCTTCCTACATTTACATAATTCTTCTATTATTGCCTCTGTACCATGTCATATCAGCTTATAATTTCTCAGCAGCATTATTGAAAGAAATTTATGCAAAGCATTAGCACTATGTTGGAGAAGCTTCTTTTTGAAATACATGAAGCATCACAACTTTAAAGTCCAATTTTTCATGGTCTGGCATGATTTTGGGAAGCTACAAAAGAACGCAAAATCCATATGAAAGCTCCATCACTAGGCCTTTAACCATCAGAATTGGATACTTTATCTATTTCTTTTTTAGGAAAAGGAAAAAAATTACCATTGATGCTGAGAATCTTCATTCCCAAGAACAGTTCAAATTAATTTTGAAGGGGTAAGAAAATTCTATTATTGTTGGTGAAAAAGAGTATAAATCCCTAGCAAATATTCTTAAATGGCAACTAACTCTGTTATGTCAGAGCACTGGAGTAACTCTGGGAGAGTGATGAGTACACTGACTTCAGGACAACTGTACCACATACTTCAGAGCCTGAGCAGCTAGGTCACTCTTTATATAACACTAGTAACAATCTTGCTCCCCACCATGCCAGATTTTGCTTCCCCTAGCACATGAGCAATCTGACTGCCTGAAACCAGATGCTGGATCTGTGTACATATGCAGCCACCTCGGAAGAAACATTTAGGCACTATCTTAGTGATTCAGCAAAATGGTCTCAGCTGACTCAGACATCTTCACTTCTTTCAGTTGGGCCTGAAACTGGCAGGTCAAAGTCATGACTAAGTGTTTTGTCATCTCACCTGGATATTTTGGAAGCAGTTTACTACTTAGCTCTGACAGTTAAAGGGAGATGCAATTCTAATTAAGAGAGAATTGGAGATATCCAGTGTTACTGTTTTTCATTTCAGCACTGGCTGAAAGAATATTGAGAATGATTGTGTATCTAAGGAAACTTCCTGACACATACTTTCATTTTTGTTCATATGTGTGAGCTACATAGGAGAATTTTTTTCGTTGGTCAGGCTAGGGAAGGGACATGCACACTACAAACACCAGGAGGATGCCAGGTCACCACTGTGACTTCGGTACAGTTTGCATTAGGACCTCTATGGCTGCTTTCAGCACCTTCTTTTATCCACCCAAAGTGCTTTTTAAAGCCTCGAGCTACAGGACCTAATCCCTTCAAAGTCTTTATCCTAACAACACTGCAATAAGCTAAGAAAAAGCTATTATCTCTGCATATGGCTGGGAAACAGGTACAGGGAGATTAAGTGACTGGCTCAGTGGTACAGAAAGCCTGTGGCAAAGCAGCCCAGCCCTCTTCATCATCCTTCTGCTCCTTTCTTCTTCCACTACTGACTCAAGTCAAAGCTCACAACCTATTTCTAATAGCAAGAGTTATTTTCTATCCTTCAGACTTAAATAGTGAGAAACATAGCTAAAGCTTACAGCACATGGAAAGTGAGAATTACATCAGTCAGCTTTAGGTGGTATCAGCAGGCAAAGCTCAGGGGAGGGGCAGGGAATGTGCATAAATGCAGCAGAAGACTTGACTAATGAACCCTACAACAAATAAAATGAAGGAGGCAATTTTCTATGAGCCCCAGTTTGATTCCTCTTTTTTTGACCCCTTTCCCCATTGTACAAATAAAACATAAAATCACACCACCTCTCTTCCTCTTTGGTTTTTTTACTGTTCAGGTATCATATTGATGTCGTACATATTTACTGTTGTAACTTATATATATTTAAGACACTTTTTCCATGTGGACTTGTTCAAAAGACATCTACCCATTTGGGTTTCACTGTGTAAGTGTTGTTTGACAGTCTGTGGTTTCAAAGGTATTTGAAAAAGATACCAAAAACCCCTTTGTTTAACTACAAAATAAACCAGAACACTCATAGCTTTATACTCTTTGAGGTTTAACTCTAAAATACTTAGTAAAATTAGCTACAAGTGCAAATTCACACACTCGTTTAGTGACTATGGATGTCAGTGAAGATCCTGGACCTAACAGTAGCTGTAGAAACAAACCACTCTCACACTGTCCCTGGTGCAGAGTGTTCATCTGTGAATTTAGATGCTTCATCAAGCTTTGAGGCAGGGAGGATCTCTAAGGAAATAAAGGAACTCGATAGCCCTAGGGTTTCCTATTAGTTCTGAGCTTGCTTTGTTTATTCCCGTGCCCTAACAGCTAGAGCAGTTTTTCCACTGATAATTTGCAACATTCTGGAGGAATTTGCTACATGGGATTTTATTTCTGCAGTAGTTCAGTTTAACCAACACTAGCAAAAAAAGCTTTCTCAACAATCAGTTTGGCTGTATGAGGTTTGACACAGTCCTAACAAAATCCAGTTTAACCAAATTGTACAGTCTAAAGTTCTGTGCTGGCCTATGTACCAAGGAAATGGTACCTTTGATATTTAAGCTCCTTAAGATTCTGGACCTTCCAGACTTGAGAGTTTAACTGTACTAACTTAACAATAGCCTAACACAGCTGTGTGTGGACAGACATGTTTCTGGTTGTGTCTACTGTGCCTAGAAGTCAAGAGACATTAACTATCCATCCCAGCACCTCCCACCAAATTTTTTGGTTTTCCCATAGTGGAATGGGATAGTGTCAAATGGCAAGACCTGTGACTCTTTCAAAACCACACACCAATTGTGTCAGGAGAGGTGTAGAGAAAAGATTACTCACTTCTAACACACCCATAAAATTAAGTTGTCTTTATAATAAGGTTCTCAGACTTCTTACAAGTAGATAATGATGTTCTCTGTCTGTAAGGAGAGAGGTCTCTTCAAAAGACAACCCTGGCTAGAGAGCATGACCTCCCAGTTCCAAGATAGATGCAGTGAGTAGGATAATTGGCTTTTCAGTTCAGTTGCTCACTAATTGTATGTATTTCAGATTTCTAGCTCATCTTCCTCCCTCCAGTTATTAACTAGCCTATTTTAATGGGCTAAGTTTATCCTTGTTTTCATTTTACTAATCTCACATTCACGGGGGAACAAAACAAAGCTGCTCAATGGGAGTAAAGAAAGTCACGATATCATAAAACTGGTTGGGGGTGAAAAGATAACTAGCTTATTGGCAGAGGAGTATCACTGCTGAGCTAGGGCACATCTGCATACTGGGGGTGGAGGGATTTTCAAACTATGGAGAGATGTTTTCAGCCCCCTGAGATTTCACAGAGGGAGCAGAATTAACTCCCAACAAGAGCAAACAGGCTTCCTTCACAAGGGAAGCATCATTGCTTGAACACAGATGTTGTTCTTAACTGTGCTTTGCAGTGTTCTATCTCAGCCCTTCAGTATTCAGTAAAAATGTGACTATTGACAAGTAAATGGCTACAGACTTAAACTTAGACTCATGGCATTCTATGACTATCAAATTTAAAATGATTTCTCATGCTGTTTGTAATAATTGGGTAGTAATGAGTAATAGTGAATTGGTGGTAGAAAAAAAACCCACATAGAAAAGGAATTAGCATTTGAGATGTCTTATTTTTACGAAGAAAGTTCTACTTTGAACACATTTTTTCTCCTAAATCTGATTTTCATGTTCTACCAACAATATTCTACAAGGATTCCCCCTTATTACTAAATATTTACTCTGATCACAAGCCAAAGAATAATACTCTCCATTTTACATACTGGGAACACATTTAATTAAATATTCCCACCAGTTAATTATGACTGCATTACCCATCTGGTGCGCTAAATATGAACATAGAGGAAAAATAGAGAACTTTAAGACATCATCTCTGATTGGATCAACATTGGTTAAGTTACTAATGACTGAGTGATTTCTCTAATATCTTCTATTCAAGCCAAATTAGTATTGCTTAAAAGGCCACAATCAGCAGAATTCTAAATCATGCCAATTAGTCCAGCCAAATGATTTTTGTGACAAATATAAGAATTTCCCAGAAAGAGAAACATTTTTTTCCAGAATTTCTCTAAACTGTAGCTTTAACAACCAGTTTTGGTGACTCAGGTGGGGTTTCTGCTAGTCAGGAAAGTTACACAAGGCAGGATTCCTTTTCCCAAACATCAACACTACAGGGTTTTTAGATCCTTCTTTCCCCTTGCTGCCACCTTTTGCAAAGTCTGTGACTTGAGATAAAGTCAGCTCAGTGCAGGGATATTGCTTCATGTGTTAACTACTGATCATGCTTTGCAGAGTAGTCTGTGGATTTGCTTGAAGGATGATTAAGGGTTAGATGACTCAGGGTGTTAGTGTTCACATTTTATATTCATAAATTAAAAACTCAGAACTACATTACAGAAGCCAACCATCCAACATAGCCTAGAGTTAAGTGCTTACCGATCCAAAAAAGCACCTGCACATACAAACCAGTTCTACCAAGTCTTTAGACCCCAGGTCACCGGTCTCATCCTCACATTTACCTGCACAAAGGAAAGGTTTAACTGTGGAAGGAAAGAAGCAGACAACCAAGCAGACAGTCACCATTATAACCTGTAACCTGACTGACCCACTTAAAAGTGTTCAGTCTACTCCTTAAACCACAATTAGGACTTGTGTTGACCCAGACTGGACTAACCAAAGCTCAGCTCCAACACACTGTGATATGGTTTAATTTTTACACCATAGCACTTGCCTCTTCAAAAGCAGTGGCAGTGAAGAGTGTTCTCCATGTCTTCCCAGGGGGCAGAGCAGCAAATTAGCTCTTTCTGGGAAAATTTGCAAGGGAGAAGGAAGAGCTCCATGTTACTGAGCACCCAAGGGAGCTGCACGTGGGACCTCTGCTCACCTACTGCCAGCAAGGCACCCCAGGGCAGGCAACCTGCACTGCCCTGCTCACATCAGCAGGGACTTTGGCCCCGACAAACCTCTGCATTAGATTAGCTACAGATCTGGGTAATCTCAGATCAAATTACATATAGTTTTCACAGCTACAGCACTGCCAATCTATATCCTCAAATACAGAGAACAGAAAAAAAATAAACAGCTCTAAAGTAAAACTCCTTTTGAGGCAATTTCCTTAGACTGACCAGTGACTTTAACAGGTTTTAGTCCCATATTGTGGGATTTTTCTTAAAAAAGATTAGTTCTCATTATTTGCTGATTTGAAACTACCTGTAATCTTTATATTAAATCAGGTTTATTTTACTTAGCGAATGAAAGCAAATGCAGGTGTAAGTAATAATAAAAAACCTCTCAATATTTATATTAACATTAACATTATACTGTTAAAAAAAGAGAAATGTAATTTATTGTTTTCTCAATTTTGCTTGTTTAAATTAATAATTTGCATCAGGCTGCTTTGGGAAAGAAATTAGATCAGTAAAAAAAGCAGAAAATCCTTTATGTGAAATAGTTAATAACAAAAAATATCTTCAGTGCAATGTCTACACAAAAAAACTCCAAAACAATCTATTGCACTAATTTCAGTTTTTAAAAGTAAGTGTTATTTCTAGTTCCTAGGTAGTATTGACCTCACCTTCTAGTACTTCTTATAAAAGTTCATAATTGGCAGGTTTCAGGCTCTTTTAGTAATTTCTCTTCATTAGCTGAAAGAATACAAGTTTCTTTTTTTTCTTTTTACTTTTTGATACTTTTCAACCTGTTAACCTTGAGTACCTGGGTAATGATGTGGGCTAGAGGCAATAAAACTGGCACAAAGATCAGTTCTGTGATCTGATTTTGTCTCAAAATGGTTACTATTTCAAGTAAGTTCAACATAGACTAACTCTAGTGTAGGTAAATGAACATGCTCTTACAAAAAATACCAGAATTTTCTTTTACAAAGCTTCCTCATGCTCCACCAGCCCCGTAAGTTTATATCTTAATGTAGTGCATTTGAGCTGATGTGGTGTTCAACTGCATCCCTGAGAGCTCCTGACTTTGCAAGGTGCACTGGCCACAGCCTTTCTCCAGTTACTACAGCTCTGTCTTGCACATTGAGGTTACACACCTGGAAAAATAACACAAAAACTGGCCATCACAGGAGGAGCTGCATTTTTCTCCCTGTAAAATCTTACTAAAGGAATTTTAGTTTATAAACAGGAGAGTGCTTTTACTGAGCATAAGAAGACACACAAAACCCCCCTCCAACAAACCAAAACAAACAAAGAAGAGATTGAGCAGAGAAATCAAATCCTGGATAACACAAAGACTTCATTTTTCTTGCTCTAAGTTATTGATCTGAAATTGGGAAAAGAGAAAACTGATTGCAAACACACAACACTGGATTAAAGCAGAAAATTGCCAAAGTATATCAGGTTGGAGGAGAGAGGAAGCCTAACAAAACAAAGCTTTACTCAGTGCCTTAGTGAGATATGTCTGACGCAACTCAGGAATAAAAGAAAAAATACACTGAAAATGCAGTCAGAACTATTGCTGCCATTTCCATCTTCACATTCGAAGAAAAACTAATCTTTACTGAAAACAAACTATAGGGCAAAGAGATAAATACCAAATGCATTGCTTGAGAGGCATTTCAAAAATTCAGGCCTCTAGAGTCAGAGTACATTTGAACAAGCCCAGTGATGTTAAACATCCTGGTCTGGCTGATATTCCAGAGACACAAACCTCTCTTTTCACTCTGTAGAGCACTCACTAAGGACACAGCTCAGTGGAGATGGCCAGCTTTAGGCAAAGTTCCAGGTACTATTTCTGAACAGGAGCTGCTGCACTTGACGTTCATGCTGATGCGGTACAGCACGGTTAGACGTCACCTGGGTTTCTCATGCAGGCAGGTAAGAGCATCCACTAGTCCCAACTATCTGTGTAGACTTCCAGTTTCACGGGCTGTACCCTAAGGAGTAAACAGGCAGCAGCTGGGCAGGGAGTGGGAGGGAAGGATCAGGGTAGAGTTTGACTCAGCCATCCCCTACTCACTGACTCATGGGCTGTAGCAGAAGAAGCTGCTATGATTTGTTGCTGGTTGTAGTCAGTTAAAAGTTAACTCTGATACAGAGAAGCAAGGGAGACTCTCAAAGGGATGGTAAGATTGACATGCTTTCCCTGCTTTTAAGTAATATTTTTTGGGTCAAGGATGTTTTCTGTGCCTGTCTTTTAGAGATGCAAATTAGAACCTAAGGGGCTTGGGGGCTTTCTATTTGCCTGTAAATTACTTCCGACCACTTTTGTCGCACTCTAGAAGGAAATCAGCTATTAAAATAGCCTTTAAAAAATCATTTTCTTTCAAATAAAAAAATTCCAGCAACAACAAAACAGGTGAAAAAAAGTCACATTTCCATCAACGGTGAAATGTTCTTGTAGCCTTGCTATGCACATACCTCTGCTACTCAGTGGCAGTTTCAACACAACTAAACTTTACAGGGTAATTACCATCCTTATTTATACTAAAGCTTGATTATCAGGAGGCTTTTTAAGCTTAAATCTTCTCCAACTAGTTGGCCAGGAGAACTGCAGTGAATGTTTCATCACATCTGTTAAATACTTCCACAGCAGTCACACTGTATATGCAAGTGCTACAGAATAGCAAAAGTATCTGTACAGAAAGCCAAACTTTCATCCTTATTTCTCACAAAATGTCATGTTCAGCTCCTGAAGAGCTTCCATGAAACACAGCTACCATTTACATGTGACCATGTCCTTATCACATGTGCTCCACCTTCCCATAGTGTTATGATTCACATGCAATGTATCTTCTCACCGATTTCAACATCAATTACTGCAACTAGATTGCATTCAATCAAACACATTAAAGCAATAAAGGGAAAATTCTCATTTCAAGCTCATTGAATGAAAAAAATAAACCCCCAGAACATTTTGAATACAACAAAACCAGAGTTTAAAGACCCTTTTAAATAAGATCTTTGAGACTATTTTGCTAAACAAGTCACTTAGCAAATGAACATAAATTCATGAAATACTGCCTAACAAAATTATATGAACCATATAGAAACTTAAAATGTGAGAAATAAGATTTGTCTATATCATAACAGTCATCTAAAGTGCCCATTCTCATGGGATCAGGAGAGCATTGGAGTTGCTCCTTAGTCTATGCTCCCACCTTTGTTTTACCATCTGTCTTTCTCTCACAACTGATATCTTTTAATGGCCTTACACAAAGACCTATGTTTAAATCACATTTCCAGAACCCCTAGTGTGATTTCAGAAGCTCACAGACACACTCTGTGGAGCAATGCTGTGGCTGAGATGTGGCATCTGATTTACTAATTTATTTGAGGTACTTAAATCAATGTTGTGCCCACCTGTTTATTCACAAACTGCTATAATCCAGAAACTGAACTTCAATTTTGCTTTTTTTTTCCCATCCCCAAATAAATCCATAAACATCTCCCAATTCAGTAAAGACCAGTTTATCCTGGTGCTATCTCTTAGTCTTGTCACACTCAAGAGACTGCCTTTTGCTATTTGTTAAAATGCTTAGACACTTAGCAGAAATCTATTGAGTTGCATCATTATAAGCAGCCCTTGGGGTTCTCTAGATAAATGGAAACAGTCTCCTCCATGTTTGCTAAACGACTCTTGCTATCTTGCTTAGTATTAATCTGAAACTTGGAAGTTAATTATTTTTACAACACTTCAAAAGTAATCGCTTGTTCCTCATCTCCTTTTTTGAAATCAAAGTCATTAAGATTGAGGAGAAACGTTGGAGATTTAAACCTGTTATGCTTTAAAAGTCAAAGACTTAATCAAAATTTAAACTGTCCATATGCTATTCAAGTGAGAAGAAGAATTGGTGAGAATCATATTTAGGACAAAGCAATCCATTTATAATCACCATAAATTCACCTTTTTATTAACAAAGAAGAAGTCAGGTCACTGAAGCATCCCCATAGCTCACATTCCCTGCCCTCAAAGCTGCTCTTCAAGCCCTCTCAGTCTTTTCACCTGCATTACATCTCATGAAGGGCAAAGTATTACCCCCTGCTGTTACAATTCAGATACAGACAGAGTTTAGAAGCAAGTATTATTCATGAATTTTGTTTCCATAAAAACAGCTAAATAACTTTCCACAGCTATCCCAACTAAATACTGGGAATTAAATCCACCTGTCCACAATAAATTCAGCCTATCTACAGCAAGATTCAAGGCATTGATAGAGCATGATGTTCAAGGCCAGGCTGTATAAGGCCTTGAGCAACCTGTTCTAGTGAGGAGGTGTCCCTGCCCAGGGCAGGGGGTTGGGACTAGATGATCTGTAAGGTCCATTCCAACCCTTAAATTCTATGATTCTGTAATTCTAATAGCTTTTTATTACTACTCCTTTTTGGCTCCTGTATCCTTTCACATTCAAGCCATCAATGCTGGTGCAGTGCTACAAGTTTCAGATGTCCAGTTCTTTCATCGCTACTGGGAACCTTCTGCATGGCAGACCTGATGACACACCAGAGTAAGAAATGTGCAAGGCTGTAACCAGTTCCCTAGGAAACGAAGTGATACTTTTAAAGGAGAAAGTGGTACCACAGTGATCAGTAAATAAATGCACACAATAAAGGTCCACACACTCCGAGACACTGCGGACAATAGAGAGCGGCAGAACACAAATTCATGTACCTTCTATCTGTGAGGAAATATAAAAATTCCTCCCCAATTAGATGGTCAAATAATACCCTCATTCATAAGTTCTTTTAGGCAGCCAGGAACACTCTGCCTCCCAGCCCTTTTCCTCTTACCTCACCACTACTTTCCCAACTCTCTTTCGCATTACAAACAGCTACTAAGCAACAGGAGGTTTGCAGGCAATGAGTCATTCTTGTGTGGCTGAGTGCAAGATGGAGATTAGTGACCTGACAGTGCACAGCCCAGAATCATTGTGCTTCCAGAAAATCAACGTGCTCACTGAGTGCAGCCAAACTTACTAAATGATAAGTGCTTTGAAAGGATACAATTGTAAGTTATGCCTTATAATTCTCACAGACAGATGTGTTAGCCTAGAAAAAAGACTGCTAGAGGCACAGTTGACACTAAGCATTCCATACCAATAGGGTATTCCCTTAATTAAGCAGTAATTAAATTAGATTTTATTTAGATGGTAATATGAAATCCTTAGGCTTTAGACTGACAATAAAACTCTTGGGAACTAAGAAATAGGGAAGTGGGGCATGATCACACAGGGTCAGTCAGTTCCATAAAAAAATCTCTTCCTAAGATCCAACCTAACCCTCCCCTGGCAGAGCTTGAGTCTGTGCCCTCGTCCTCCTGCTGGTTGCCTGGGAGAAGAGACCAACTCCCACCTGACTCCAACCTCCTGTCAGGGAGTTGTAGAGGGTGATAAGGTCTCCCCTGAGCCTCCTCTTGTCCAGGCTGAACACCCCCAGCTCCCTCAGCCTCTCCTCATGGCACTTGTCCCTTCACCAGCCTCGTTGCTCTTCATGAGATTCAGTAGATTTGAAGGAGCCGATTTGCTGAAAAAGCCCTTTTCAGAAGTTTGCAGTACCACTTTGTAGTGTGTTATTTTGTTCTTCTTTTGGGTTTTGTTTTTTTTTTTTAAAGAACGTCAACTCAGCCTTCAATCTTGCTCCAGCAGTTTTATATCTGGAACTAATTACAGATCCTCTGTACCTACCTACCTGATGGTGTGTGCAGGTAGTTCAGAGATTTTTCGTGACTTCAGTAAGATTACTCTCCTACCAAGTGGCTAATCTGACACAGGTATTCTACTTGTGAGAAATGCCTTGATGAATTGCATTTTATCTGAAGAGCTTTCTAATCATGTAAATTCTCAGTGAATAAGCCTGAATCACACATATTTGGTTCAACTCATACTGAAAAAAAATGACAGCAACTTCAGCGCTCTGTCATCATCTTAGGAAAGCAATTATAGTAAAATATTACTGTCACAACATCACAGTGTATCAGGCAATGTCCAAGGGGCTTTTAATAGTGGGGTATAGCTCCATCTTACTGCTTCAGATGTCCTGTGGTGCAAATGGAGACAATGCTAATGTCCCAAGGGAAAGAATATTTTCGCTTGATTCATTTATGCACTGGATTCAAAAATTTCTCAGTGGAACACACCACAGAATGAAACATGGATCTCGGGAAAGGTGCCAAAAGAAGTGCAATAGTAATTGTCTTGCTTTATCACATGTTATTTTGCTTGGAAACAAAATGCATCAAAGCAGGACAAATCCTCAAGCCACTGATTTATTTCTTTGTAGAACAAACTCTCATGGCATGTTATCATACTTCTACACTTTGTATACAATTTCTCCCTTTTTTTGTGGTTTGGGTCCCCAAGGAGTTTTTATTGATTCAGAGTCTTATCCCTTCTACTGGACTAAAACATCAGCAATATTCAGAATTACTCCATTTATTCCCTGGTTTCTGTTATAATTGTCAGCACAAAGCAACCTTTGCAGACTATATTATGAACTGTTCCCCGAGGAACCAAACCAATAAAGCCTGGCTTCATATCCAAAATTGCTACATCCCTCCCCAGTCACCAAAACACCTCCAGCTTACCTCCCCTACCGTCCTGCAAGACTTGGTAACTTGCAATGCTTTCAGTTCCTGCTACATCCACTACCTCTTCTCCACCTTTTCCTCTTCTAGTGAGTATCACAACAGTTGTGGGTGTGCTGAGGTCCTGACCATCCCTGCATAGAGCCAACGAGAGTAACCAAAAGCTCTTGAGCTTCACTTGCTAACTCTTTCTCAGCTGGCAGCAATAACTGGGGCCTCATCTCTACCACGCTGCTGATTTCCCATAGCCTTTAGGAATTTGTATCTGAGATCTTTACCAGTCTACCAAGTTCAGCAGAATGGTAAAACGGCATCACACAAACTCTTTCCTTGGAACAAAGAAACAAAGACAGCACCATTTAAGAGACTTGCATGTAGACACTGTTATTGAAATGTGTTATGCCTTGGTCATGTCAGTGTCTCTCCAGTGAAGGAGGACATTGTTCATGTTATGTAGAAACAGTACAAGAAATGAGCAGGCAACAATTCAGCTTTCAACAAATACTGTTGCTTTTCTTCTGCATTCAGTCACACAACTGCCCTGAATTGAACAACAGTATGAAAAAGGTGAGGTGTTTCAAAGTACGAACAAAAGCATCTTCCACACATGTTTGTATTGATTTCAGTTCAGAAGAAAAATTGAAAATACATGCTGGAAAATTCAGCTGTATGGCCAGTGAACAATAATATGTAGTCCAAACACATTCATTTTTTGCGTGATGGAACAGTTCAATTCTAAATACTCAAAGTACTTTGAATCTTCTTATGAAAGTCAATGCCAATGGGTTTCCACCTCCACCACAGACTTAGACTGCAAAACAGGAGTTGAAGAAGATTTAGTGGTTAATAAGTAATGTAGGCAAATACATTCTCTTGTGGTTGGTTTGATGTGGGATTTTACGGGTAATTTTGAATTTTCTAACACCTCTATCAAAAGTATCCACATAGGAGTACACATACCAACATGTACATACACCAACTGATTAACGTGATCTACCTTTAGTTTCTGTAACTTAGCATTTAATGAGACACCTCTAATTTATGGTCTCCCAATCTTAGGTATATCAGTTACTATTGTGCTTTTTTCCTTTTGTTTCTAAAATCTTTCAAGCATTTTAAGATCCCTGGGGGAAAAAAAACCCCAGTGGCTAGTTTATATACAAGAGATCTTTAACTGGAAAAAGAAAAGGTTGTGGCTTCAGAGTCACTTCCCTTTGTAGCAGCTGAAGGTCTCTCTCAGAATTTATACAGCAAATATACCAATCTTCAAGCACTATTAGGAAGAGCTTTGTTACTTAAGTAGAGTAATTGGTGTGAGAAAAAAAGAAGCTGACAGAACAGAAGGAAATTGTGGAGAGAAAAAGAACCCTGAGCAATAAATTGCTTGTAACATCATTTCTCCAGTTTCATCCCCCACAAACTCTCTGGTGGAAAACAAAGAGTGAGAACTAATGATGGTTCACTTCATTTTTATCTGCCGATAGCACCCAAAGACGATAATTTCTTCAAGGCAGCTAACCCTTTAGGGTTATTAAAGATAATTTCTTCAGGGCAGTTCAAAGCTAACCCAGCCACAGGTCCATGCTGACTCATTCACACAATGGACTTCCCAGCAAGGCAAATGTAGAAGCTAAGGGTGGATAGTTGTACTGTGTATGTACTGTGTATGTGCTGTGCAGGGAGATGTGGGCTCCTTAGTTAAGAAACCTACATATAATTGAAACAAACAGCCTCTGGAGGTAGACTGGTACAGAAAATCTGTAGCAGAAAAAAACCTATGGATTTTTAAGGGCTTCTAATTGTGTGAAAGACTCCTAATAGGTAACACACACCTTTTGTGGCAAGTTTAGAGGTCTATAGAAGAGTAAATGAGCTTTATAAAATCAATTCAAGATTTCGTTTAAATTTTATCTGTTGCTGTGTGCTGGAGATTGTTCTCTAAACTGAACAAATATTTCTGAATTATTTATTAGAAGGAGTATTGGCTATGAAGTATACACCTTATTCAGTGCTTGAGCATTTTGTACACTGCATTTTATTGTTACATTTCTGTTACAGACAACATACATGTATTTCAACCCATGGTTCATTTATTCTTAGGGGACAAACCCTGACCCTCAGGCTTGGATGTTATATTTTGTAACTTGTAAGTGTCTAAGCAAAACATCTTAAGATCAACACAAGAGTAAATGTGCTTCTACAATAGCTATTGCAGGGTGAACAGTTCTTTATAGTGAGATTTCCAATACTGCTTCTGTTTGTAATCTTTGCAAATATTTAACTCCCATCCAATTAGGCACAAATTCCCAACAATGAGACACTCTGACTCACAGCATCTACAATGCAGGTAAGTATCTGTCTTGTTTGTTTAACTTGTTAGCTTATAAGGACAGGGAGCATCTCTTGCAATATTTGTACATGATCAAGCAGAGCAGAGACTCTGAACTCTCCTGTCATACCCAACACTAACAGTTTTAATGTGGATCTGATGTTCCTTTCAAGCAAATATGGAAATTAAAGGAACACCCAAAGCTCTATCTCAGCCACACTAATCCTGTGAAAGCAGTGACTCACCTAGTAATGGCTTTCCATAAATTAGGCAGCTAAAAATGGGTAGGAAGCGTGAAACCATTAACAGTTCCTGTAGTGTAAATTCTCTCACCGCATGTGAAGAAAATCCATGGCAGCAAAAATAAAAGAGATGAAGGTGTCAGCACCCATCATGTTTAGAGATGCTGTTAATAATTTAAATCTTCCTCCTTTGGAGCGTATGGTTTTAGAATGAATCATTCTCTATTTCCTTTCTCGAATGAAAACTGAGGTTCTGTTGCTCACTAATTCCATATGTTTTCTTCCCAACTATGAAAAGAGAAGAAATTAATGTGGCCAATTGCATGTGTTGCCAGCATCACCTCATAGTAGTACCCTACTACAGCAATGTTTTGTATGTTGTCATCTTCTACACTTCAACCCTGAGATGGAAATGAGTGATGGTAAAATTGACAATATACAAAAGAAAAGCCATACACAGCTTTGGGAAACCGGAGGAGGGGGAAGAGGAGGAATCACTGCACTTTTGTACTCAACAATGGCCTTTGGGAGTAGTACTCCGTTTTACTCCACACAGCAGGTCTGTTGCTCTGGGCCTGGCAGGAACAGAGTATGCCAAAAGGGCACCACTGTGATTGCTGCTTTGGAGAAGTGGAACATGATAAAATAAAGGTTGAAAACTGGAATTTTAGGACTGGTATCTAAACTTAGCTGCTGAACTAAGACGGATGGTTAAAAAAAGTTCTAAACAAGAAAAACCCCACCATGGTGCCAGACATCACAAAGTGCACAATTTTCTCATGACACAGAGAGGACTATAACAGACTCATTCCCCTAGAAAAGGTGGGAGCAGCATAGACCTCATGCTCAGAGCTGGCAAAAGCCTCCATACTTGACATATCACCAAAGTCACCCCATGGCAGCTGTCCAACTGCTCCTTTGAAATTTTGTTGGCAGCCTACTATCAAGAATTCCAAATGTCAAATATTCAGCTCAAGGTCTCTTATCTTCTCATTTCTAGAGTAACAACATTTCTAATCAAAACCATTCGTTCTATCCAACCCAGTCTTGCTGCATCTACTTCCCACAACTCCTTGGTTTTTGGTCTATACTACACCAAACTAAACAAGATCTTGAGAGAATAGAAGAGAGCAGTGCTTTGCTATTAATAACTGAATTTTGTACTCATGTTGCTCCATTCCTTCAGGACTGTGCACCCACTTGAATCTACTCCTTTACATAATTCCTTCTCCTCATGGGGACAGACAACAGATTATTGCTCTTGCAGTTGCTGTAAAACAAGAGGGAAAAAATCTAGTTTAAAGTGAAACTGTCTAACAAAAAGGCTTACAGTCTTATTTTTACTTAAGTTAAATATATTTAATTTGAAGATGCCTGTGAGTGGGAAGCAACACAGATCCTACATCATGTTAGCGACCTCTGGGAATGTTGGAGGAGCACACACAAAGCACAGGCAGTATTAGAGAGGAGAGAGGGCTGGAAGACTGGGATTTACCTTAATCCCTCTCTTGCCCCATCTGGTAACACCACATCTCTCACAGCACACAGTCACAGGCAAGGCACTGCCTCCTAAATACACTCCAGTATTGTTCAGCTCTCAGTCAGATCATCAAGACAGAGATGACCTACATATGCAAACTTTTCTTGCCTCTGGCCACTACACAAATCTACTGCCTTCATCAAAATTAACTGCTGTAGTAGAAAGACAAGAGGGACATGTAGTTTCTTAAAAATTCTGAGAAGGCAAATGACACCACTGTCAGTCCAGGAAACAAGCAGCAGGTTTGCAGAGATGCACTGCTCAAACAGAGAGAAATAAACCAGAGGGGCAAGCAGCAACACCTACAGATAGTTCTGTGTGGCTGAGTATCTCTCAGTAGATCCAATGCTTTGTAGCCAGTGCAGGTGAACCTCTGTGTAAGTAAAGCACTGCACAAGTCCCTTGGGACTTCTGCTTTGTGGTGAGTCAAGGATGGGTGTCTAAATGGGAGACATGAGGTGCAGCTTCTGCTGTGCCACAAAAGCCCAGCAGAGCCTTGGGCAAAGTCACCAGAAGCAAACTTCACTCTGATTCCCATTGATGTGCATGTCACTGAGAGGGAGATCTTGGAGGATCTGTCTTTGCCTTACGTTTAGTTGTCTGTTTCTGTGTGACTGAGGCATCAAATGCTGCAGCAGTGAAGAAGACACATAGATACCTATAGCAGAACAGATGATCTTTGATGATAATAACCTGAACAAAGGTTTTCCAGAGCTCTTCACCCATAAACATTTCCTAGCTCACCAGATGGGTTTCTGACCTTTTTTTCCTGTGACAAACTCCATATATTTTTGACCCTAGCAGGACCTACTCAGACTATTACAGTGACTTGAAGAGTTATTACAATTACATCAGTCTTGTGTCAGTCTGAGAGGGTCTGCTGTGCAGTACAAGGTGCATTAGGCTGTAGGCACCAGCACAGACCACTGCAATAGAGCAGGAACTCAGGACTGCAACTCCAAGGCTACCTTGACACCATGTCATGCACCAGACATGAGGAAAAAAATCTCAGTTTCCTCTAATAGCCCTTTAGCTACAACATATAATCTCAAGCATTTAGCTAGCCA
>NW_008676775.1:0-13609 GCF_000695815.1 Acanthisitta chloris | reverse complement strand
GTTGGAACCTACTATTTTCTCCAGGTATATTTTTACCTTGTCATAATCCATTAACTTCATGTGCTTTGATCTTTCTATAGGGAATTTATCTTCTCTCTTCAAAGATCTTTTCTAGTCAGAAGATATTTTCCCCAGTCCACAGCTTTGGTTCTGTTCACATGTCACAGCATGACTGGTTTTTTTTTCCCTGCTTTTTTTGGTCTTTTTTTTTAAAACTTATCACCATTTAGGAAATAAAATTTCAAATTAGAAGCAAGCCAAGCAAGAAGTTTATTCCTGATGGCACAAGATGTGTCCTCTGACGGAAAATCTCAAAGACACACATTGTGCACACACTGTTGGAGCAAATTCACTTCACAAAAGGTTTTGCGGGGCAGAGTAGTCAGAGGAGAGTGAAGATGGTCAAAGGTAGTCAGTTAGTCATAGATCAAAGGTGAGGAAAGAGGCAAAAAAGAGAGAGCAAAGCAGAACTGGTTATGATTTACCACAGTAACACACTTTACGTGAGCCTCACCAGACCAGAATGTCTTTGCTTCTACCAGCACCATGCGATTAAAACATGGTGCTCCCCTATTTTGCTCACCACTTACCTGACACTTAATATCATATATATCACCAAACACTAGCACACTTACAGAGGTGAAAATGAACAGCAGAAGCCACAACCTCCCAGCCAAACAGTGGCTAAGGGTTGTTGTAGGCTCATTTTTCTCCTGGTACTTTGAGAGAAGAAACATCAGTTTCTGGAGCATTGTGATGGAGGCACAATCCCACTCTAACTCAGTTCTGTGAGAGAATTTTGGAGGACACCAGCAAAGGGAAGACATTCATTAAAGCTCCAAGATAATCACAAGCATGTAAAAGGACTATGTAAATCGTTTTTACTCACTAATGCTACTCAGTTTAAACCAGGATGGTCTATCTTCCCTCTTAATTCACATTAATGGTTGCTAATTCTCAAGGGGAAAAAAAATCCAGAAAATATATACTATATGGCTATATTTGTCTTCGTTTTCCAAAAAGATTGTAATTCTTCTTTGAATCATTTGTCAATGTTTATGTGGCATAAATCTGTGTAGTGCTGAGCTTGCCAGTACTCAAAGTATATTAAGGACTGGGGATAAGAAGGAAAGACAAAGATGCTGAATACATCCTCTTCTACTTAGTATGGTATTATACAGTCCATGACCTTCATCTTTTATGAAACAAGCCTAGCTCCTGTGCAGCCAATAGCCACACACTGTCCTTCTCTGAAATACAGTCTCTGTTTTTCTGATGCTATGGACACATAACTTAAAAAATAGTTGTTACTGGTTTGTTGCCATTAAACTTGCTACAAAATATACCTCCACATTGAGACAGTGAGCACCAACAACACACACTGTGTAAAGCAAAGTACTACTGGGAAGAAACAAGTACTCTTCAAAGCCAGATACTGAAACCTGGACAACAGTCACCTCAGTGGAGTGGAGATGAGGCCCCAAAAACAAGAGGCTGAATTCCAACATTTGAATTTGTCAAACAACTTCTCCATTTTAGACCATCTGAACAATAAACAAAACAAACTGCCTATCCCAAAACAACCCATGTAATGCACACACATGCAAAAATATCAGCCTCTGAGGGCTTTATTTCTAAAGACAGAGCCAAACACGGAGTTGTCAAATAGAACAAGCTTTGCATCATAATGCTCATATGCAGAATATCTCTTGCACAACATCATGGAAACTTCTAAATTGGGCATTCTCTATACACATTTGCACAAAGCAACTGTCATTATAAACATCAGCAATCTGGAAAAAAATTCTGCATGCCCCTAGGCAGAGGTGTCTGTTCCTGTGCTGAATATCTTCTCACCTAAAAATCTCACACTATTAATATCTTCTCTCATAATCCTTGTAATGTAACTTACTTGTCTTTTAGAGCTCTGAGTTAAGCATCCTGAGCATTTATCTGAATATGCCCAAGAGCAAGTTCTATATAAAATCTATGTTGTACTTGGAAACACAAAATACTCTACATTCTGAGAAAGTAAATTCTTCTCAAGAACCACCCTGCTTTGTGCATGGCAGTAACTATAAGGAATTCCCAGTTCCAAACACCCCCCATTACCTAGGCAGAGGTCTAGTAATTCAAGGTAACTAAACAAAGTCCTTGAGACTTTCTTTTTTTTTCCTAAGGGAAAGGAGAGCCCACTGCACTATCTTTCCTTTGTTCCACTTTGTAGACAGGAGGACAAAGACAGCACTGATTTCCTTCTCTGTGCAACAGTGAGGCAGTGTGATGTCTAATGTAGCAGAGGGTTGGACGTTCCAGGCAATCCTTGTCCTCTTCCTTCAGTTTCTCTGTAGCTATAGTGAAAAGGAAGCTGAAGCAATCTCCTCCATCCCAAAAACTTGTGATCTTTGATTTAGCACTGCTACAGGGCTCATTGGCAAACATGGGATAACAGTAGAAGCAATGGCATTGCCCAGGTAATAATTCCTGCATAGAGAGATTTATCTTGTTCCTTCATTTGTAGCAGAACAAAGATCTTTTCTTTTGCAGTACTCCCAGTACGTCTGTTCAGTACAGAGACAGTCAGCCTTTGTCCAAAAAGCTCTTTAACTGGGAAGGATGGCTTTGCATGACCACCTCTCTACCTAGGCATGTACATAGCAAGAATATCTAGGGTCCTACTAGCTAATTAAAGGAGTTTGGAAGAGAGAAAGCTTTGCTTAAAATGTCAAATCTCCATTATGGCACAGCATTGTGCTGTTATGTCTGTTCTGAGGTCACATCACCTCTCATGTGCCTAGTACAAAGGCTGAGGCACCCATGGTACTGTCATTTGAGATGTGAAGTTACAGTAAAAGAAGTCTTCTCCATCCTGATAATTCTCATTTTTCTGTACTGCTCCTGAAAGAAAGATTTAAAAGGCTGGAGTTTGGTAGGATAGAAAATGCAAAGGCTGTTTGGAAATTCTGAAGTTCCATAAGAAAGGGTCAAGGTTCTCACCTCAGTTCCTCACACATTCTAAATTAATTTTCCTCTGACCTCAGACTACATCCAGTCTGTTCTGTTATGAAAGAATGAACCGAGTTTGCCTAGTTTATTCTCTCAAAGAGACAGCCAAGAAGAATAAATGCAGATTATTCTACGTCAATGAAATGAAAGGAAACTGTAGCTCAGAGCAGAGGGATTCCCTCTGACTACTTGACAACATGAGGGAATTAGTGCAATCCTGTCTCCTGTCACCACTGACAGGCTGTTTGATATGTGTCTCTTGCTAGAATCCCAAAACACACACTATACCATCCCAGTACAGCATCAAAGGAATAACATTTCCATGGGAAGTTAGGCTAGGAGCCCTCTGTCACTGGGAGCTGTAGTTGGTGCTGGCTGATTGATGAATCTATAATCAATACAGATTAAGCCACCTCAGGAAGGGAAAAGTCACAAATACAGGCAGACAAGTCACATTCACCAGGGAAGTGGCAGAAGAAGGCAGGTTTCAAGATAGACCATCTGCAGGTTAACAAAGGACCATGGTGAAAACAACAGAGAACTGTATTCAGCATATGAGTCACTGCCTAAGACACCTGGCTGAGGAGAGTGTTCTGTGACTGTGCTGTCAAGAGACTGAATGCTGGCTCAATGCAGCAAGCTGCAAGTGTAAACACCTATATTTGTCTCCTCCATCCCTCACCAAGTTGCTACCTGCTGCCTGTTACTCACAATGTTTCCCCTCCACCTTTCAAACTAGAAGAGTTTCCCATTTTTTTATCCTAAATCTTAGATGACTTTTTTTTAAGTAAGGAAGCAATATTTGTCAAGTATTTTCTTTCATTACTTACATGAAACCCCCATAAGCAATGTGCACAATCAGTTGCGAAGCAAAACAAAGATCATAGAAATAAACATAGGCTTTTGAGAAAAATCCTTTAAAGAAGAGCGTTACAGATGTTTGCATATATCCAAACAACCAAAGCACAACTACTCTGGTTCGGTTTGAGGAAACAGACACCTTTGCTGTAAATAGACAAGCAATGCTAGAATAAACCAAGAAAGAAGCACCATCACTAAACTAAAAAAAAAAAAAACCCAAAAAACAAAAGGGGGAAGCTTTAAATTACATGAACATTTGGCTAGTCACTGGTTAGGTTTTGTTAAAAGTTTAATGTTTTACAATATTTGAGGATTTTCCAGGTTCACTCAGGAAGGTAATCCTTAATTCATCATGAGTTACCATCTGAACTAATTTTTGCTACCTTTTTCTTTTGATGTTTCCCTTCAAGTCATGCAATGCTATTGCAGCATCTCAGAGTGAAAGTACCTTGTCCAGAATGATTTAGCTCTGAGCTGAACTTGATCCAGAGTTGGTAGCCATGCTGCCTCTGAGGATTTTGGATTTAACTTCTTAAACACATATGACCTCTTGAAGTCCTTTTCCCTTTGCTAGGTAGCACTTAATCTTCTAAGGGACATCAGCACTAGCCAACCATTCAGTGCAATCAGATGTAAGGTTTCTGGAGTTCTTTCACTTGTTATGAGAACTACAGATTCATCCAAGACTACAGCAAGCTTCTCAGAAATCTTGGTATCTTGTTCACTGACAGCACACAGGCACAAGAGTATTTTTGAGAGGAACTCTGTTCTCTCTGGGTTCATTGCTTCACTCTCCAAGGTCCAGGGCCTTCTTGATTCTTAACACACACACACTATCTGACTTGTTAGGTTCTTTCCTCTTCCCAAATATATAGTGTTTGATTCTGTAATTGCTATGTTTTAGTCTAAGTGCCTTCTCTCTGTATGACAAGTTTCACCATCCAGACTGCTCATGAAACAGGAAGGACTGGGAGAGGTGACTCAAGACAAAATACAGGCTTTATTTCTAAAACTCTGGTGGCGAAGGAGCTCTCAGCAAACATCTCTCTGGGAGTCAGCAACAAGAAAAATACCAGCTTGCTTAGTTTGTAACTGGCATTGCCAGGTGGGGGTTAAACAAGAGAAGCACCTGTCAACTGTGATTTGTGTTAGGAGATCATTCTACTGCTAAAACATCTCAGTCTCTGCACAGAACTTAATCAAATCTGCTCATTCTCCCCTAGAGTCAACTGCATAAAACTGATTGTCACTACAAGGGCAATGAACATGCTAATGGAAAGGTCTTTGCTTTCACATTGCTGCTGAAACAACGCATCAGTTATGAAGTACAAGAGACTATGTTACTTCATCTACATGAAGCAATTGAGACTGACATGAAAAATGTGGCCAGTGTCAACATGTCAAGACACATGGGACATATTCTGCCTTTCCATTCCCTTCTCCCAGTCTTCCTAAAATATTCAATGCAAAGAAAAAGGCATCAAGGTGTTAAGTGACTTGAAATACTTTTGTATTTGTATCATCTAGTAAACAGAGTTGCTGAAAAATGTCACTGTGATCTTCATATATGTGTGGGAGACAATATCACAGCTGTCAGGGAATGACTGTACAACTCCCTGCTGGAAAGAAGAAGTCAAACATTTCAGAAGCAGACTTTTATAGCCTGGTGGGATCTCTGTTAAACACTTGGGATATCCAGACAGTCGACTGCTTCCAAGAAGATAACTGCTGATTCATCCTGGTGGTGCCCACTCTCAAGCTGAGCTCTCCCCAGATCCCAATCAGCAGAAAGGCTCTCAACCACAGCACTGACACCAGCTCTGAGAATTCTGCCTTGAAATTCTTGGGCAAGCCAATGGGCTGTAAGTCGTGACCAAATTTCAGTCAGCTTTTGAAGTGTAGGAAACAACCTGATACCCAAAGCCTTCTGGAAGAACTATTCTGCCTCTCAGTGCACTTGTGATGGAAAACAAGCCAAGCTGTATTTGTACACAACTGTACCCTGCAAATATGCGTACTTGGCCAGAACCAGTTCTAGCAAATCAGGCATGCAGCATCCACCACTCTCATGCTATACAAGGGGATCATTCTGCTAGGGTTTTGCTTATTGATGCTCAATCTGACACCTATTTAGGGATGTTTGCATTTTTTCCCAATAGGCAAGTGCAATTATCTTGTGGTGTTTAGTAAGATTTGATCCCACTGAGGATGTTCAGCAGCACAAAGTGCCATGGCAATCAGTTTAGCTGCTCAGTGATAACAAAAAGTGCTCTATGCCTTTCAGGGTTAGATGACAACTTTGGTTTTGCTGCTATTGATTAAAGCTCTTTGTTTCTTTGCTTCCCTTATCATTTCCCCAACTGATTTGTCACCCTGGTTGACAGGTGCTGGGTGCAGCTATTTTCTGTGCTCATACTGGCAATGGGTACTGCTGGAGACACAGGAAGGAAAGAGAAGAGAGAACTACTCTCTATCAGAGCTATCAGAAAACCTAGTTGAAGTTCAGGAATCTTTCCCACAAAACAACCTAAAAGTGAGGGAGAGAGAACGAGGGAGTTTTGTCTCTTTTTTAAAATGTTGTCCAGGATCACTGAGAGCAATAAGAAACAGACTGAATTAGAACAGCTTAGAATTTCCCTCTAAACTCCAAAGTAATGTACAAAACACTAACCCATGCAAGAGTCTTTGCCAACAGCTGGTGGATAACAGCCGATCAGGTTCATGCTTTCAAGCAGCAGTGCCCTTTGCCTTACTGCAGGACACTGTAATTAAGGCCCTGCACAGGGCCAGATTCACTAGCGAAATAAAGAGGAGCTATTTTCACATGTGAATTCAAATGAACAAATGCAACTTCTAACCATTAACCTCCTGAAGTAGATAACAAGTGGGTTTGGGGATAATTAATGATTTTCATAGTTTCTAGGAAAGCTATACTAGGACCCTTATATTTCTAAACCAGTGACATATCACATGATCCAGGACCTCAGAGTCTAAAAAGGCAACGAGTACATTACAACATCCCCCACCTCCCAGAGCCAGCAATCCTGCCTTTCTGTGTGTGCAGAAGAGATGCTGAGAAGCCTAGGGAGCCAATTCCTATGTCCTTTCCTTCACAGATGCACACTTGCTCTTATATAGGCAACCATGTTTCAGTAGAGTGGAGTATTTCATGGGGATCACTCACTTTGAAGGTTCAGAGATTGATTCCACCAAGAACTGCAATTCACACAGCTCACTGGGAACACTTGCTCCTCATCTCTCCTCCAGAGGTATATGAAATCTAGTACGAGATATGGAGAGGCAGGGAAGGTGCTGGGCTAAGGATCCACCCTTCTTCTGACAGCCTAAACCCAAGAGCCACCTGTACCAGCATGGATATATGGAGCCTGCTCTGCTGAGTGTGCCCAGAGAGCTCCTGTACAGCTCCACAACAAGGATCCACCTCCACCACAGTGCCCTGAAGTCAGAGAGTCCTTTGTGCTGATCCACCGTCTTGCTAGATAAACCAGGGATTAAACCCATCATTGTCAGAAGTCACGAACTCAGCTGCAAAAGCCACAGCTCTGAGCAGTGGGTCACAACTCCTGCCTTGGCCAGCTCATCACTCCTTGCTAACCTTGCCTACTATGAGTGATTGCTGTTGTGTGATGTGTGTGACCGTGAGATTTGCTTCTCTGCTATGGATCTGAACACCCAAACTTGATATAAGGACACATGGTTTTGTTAAAATGATCACTCCGCTCTACTGAGGCAGCATTTACAGGGCAACAGAGCAATGGCTTTTTCCAAACTACCAAGCTCTTGCCAGACGTGGTGTAGAGAGATGGGAGCAGACCCCAAGCTAGAAAAGATTGCAGTGAATATGAAGGATGACAAAGCTCACTTGGAGGGAACCTGGGTTCTGTTCTCTGTGGGAGGAACATGAACTTTTGCATTCAAGCCAAATTTAATAATGCATTGCAGTGATCTGCTTGGTTTTTTTTTTAAGCTCCCACACTTCCTTCCTTCCTCAATACCATATGTTTTCCCTTCCATTACAGGTATGTCTGCAGCATCCACAGCCAACAGGCTGAAAATGAAAGTGCCACCAAGTTATCATGGATGACATGTCAAGATCTTGATTGTTTGGGAAACAGCCAAATGTTAATTAACTTGAACATATTCAATTTTGACTGACCTTTTCAAACAGAATCAGAGAAGCACTGAGGTTGGAAGCAACCTCTGGAGATCATCCAGTGCAACCATCTGTTCAATGCAAAGCATATTAGATGAACTTGTTTAGGACACTATCCAGTCAGACTTTTTAGCATTTCCCACAGTTTGCAAAACATCTCTCCCGAGCACGTGCACTAAAGTCCTTCAAGAAGTTATTTAAAACCAAATTTTTCATCTTCATTTCCTAGAAGGCAAAGAAATCTCTTGATAATTTTGTAACATAACATGCTCTCCTGCATCCACAATGGGATAAAAGGCAAACCTTTTTGCTACAACTGCATTTTTAATACTGTTCAAACCTCTATTTCTGATTAAAATTTTAGAATTTCAATATATAAATTCCCATCTGGATCTTGTGTAAGCATCTCAAAAGAAAATCAGCATATATCCAGTACCAGGGACGAAGAAGACTTCAGTACAACACATCACTGTGTATTTAATCTCTTCAGCTTTTTTCTAGGCCACATAAGGTGTTTTGGGAACCTGTTTGTCTACTTAGACTCCAGCATAAGGATCCCACTCAATGCAGCAGGAGACATCACAGCCTCTGGCGTGTTCCTACTGCCCAGCAGCTCTGTTTCTGCCTCCAGCTGTTTGCAATGGCTCTCTCAATTCTGCATGGAATTGACATGATTCATAGTAATAAAACCTCCAGTGAAGTTCACAGCACTGACTCCTCACAAACACAAACTATCTGGTGCTTCCAAATATGCAGTGACCACATATTAGAAACCATTTAGATACATTTACTGGTTTACGTTGAGAGCACACTGCAACAGATGAGAATGTACTTTAGAACAACACACAATTTCAGCAACAATGTGGGGTTTATCTTCTAAAAGATGATCATGCATTTTCTAGAAGAGTTCTCTTTTGACCCTGTGATACTGAGTCCAGGTGTAAGCTAAAACACCTGATAAATTAAATTTCTCTCTCATTTACTCTGAGATATAAACACTTTTATTTTTTCTGCATATTTCTCATTAAATTTTTCATCTGAAAAGATAAAGGAACTGGATCACATAATTCAGATCATTTGGTCAGGAACTTCTGTTCTATTTCACCCAGTACAGAAGCTACATTATAGTTGCAGCCAGCAGAATACACTTGAAAATGTACAGAGAGCTCTATGTCAATGAGTTTCTACTTCACACAGAAAAAACACAAGGTTGTCATAACTGAGCAGTTTAAAAAAAAAACCACCTTGCAATAATTTGATGGTTCTTCAGTGAATAATGGAAAAGAGTTTAGAGGGCTTAAGTACAGACAGCAGGGAAAAAGGAATTGCATCATTGAAAAAAAAAAAAGCCCAAACCCACAGCCTAGTTAAATGCAGGTAATGGCTATGAATAATGACAGTGGAGAGTACTGAATGACGTAGGAGAGAGAATATTCTGTCTGAGTCGTAATCACTTAAATCAAACAGTTCAGTCAATTTGAACTTATTTGCGACAGTCTGTACTGCCCCTTCCAGGGCACTGCAAACACTTGGCTAAGCTGACAGTGAGTATCTTCCACGCATTCTGGATCCTCCAAATGGTGCCCAAAGAGCCATGAAAGGAAGGGAAGAGCAGGTTGAACACATCACTGTCCTCTCCTCAGCCCTGGGAACATTCCGTACACTCATGCACACAAACATGGCTTTGCCTGGTGCTCAGCAGCCTAATTACTGATCTTTCAGGTAGATATTAATAATGTAAATAGCACCTAAAATTGGCAGACCAATTCAGCTTCCACTACAGCCACTTAAGTGTCCTGTAAATCACTCCACAGCTGGATCTACCTATGCACAATGCCTAGAAGTCAACAGGAACAAGTTATGGCTCATGTATAGCAGCCTGAATGAGCACTAAGTCACAGGGAAAGGGACTGCCAAACTAAATATATTTATCTACCTCATCTTAGCCTGTTTTGAAGAGTGTTTATTACGACACATTCACTTTGTCTGTACTTGTCACATCTACAATTCCCAGTTGCTCCCATTCTGAGATTACTTCCTTTGCTGAGGTCCTCTAGGCACCATTCAGTTTAATCTCTACACTTTAAAACGCTCATCACCCAAATATCCAAAAGATTCATGAATTACTGGGCCCACCCTTTCAAATGACAAGTTGAGTGCATCATCTGTAACACATCATGTGAGCTGAAAGCATATATTTCTAATGCAATAGGTAAAGATGATCTGTGTCTGCAAGATGCCACAAAAGAGCAAGTCAGGGGAAGAAAACAATGAACAAAACACATAGACCTCTCTGGTGATGTCTCAAAGCAGTAGATTGAACAGCAGCACCCTTACTTCAAGGCTCTTAGTAAGAGCTATGAGCCTTAGAACCAGCAAACAAGAGTCAGGATAGAACCATGCTGAACATGGGGTGCTTTCCACTTGTAAACATCCTCTTCTCATGTCCATAATCCTGCTCCACTGAGCACAACCTGGTTTTTTTTCCATTACAAGCTCCATTACATCCCTTAAATGAGAAGACTCTATGGCTGTGTGAACCAATACTACAAGACTCTCCAACCATTGGTCCCTCTGGCTGACTGTAGGGAGGAGATGCAATGTCAGCAAGCATCAGTACTGAGTTTAGCTTGTCTGGGCCTGAGGCAGCTGGGTGTAAAAGCCTGAGAGCTCCAGTGGACTCAATGCTTCCTGCCACCATGGATTTCTAGAGCTCTTGTGGAATGTGTTTGTAAGGCAACACAGACACAGGATGGAACAGCTGCACCACAGAAAATGTATCCCTCATTATACTTTCCTAGCCTTAGCTGTATGCACTTTTGTAAGCGACTAAACTCCTTAAAAGCAGGGGATCAGGACTGTGTGGAGCACTGTACTGAATCAGTTTGTCTCTGTTGATCATTACAAGACAAGGGTAGCAAGGTTTTGACAAGTTTCCTAAAATTATGCCTACAAAAGCAGGGCTAAGTACTGCTCTACTAACAGCAGGAGACCATAGCCATGACATTCTTCTCAGAGAAACTGAATAGACATTCAACCAGAACAGACTCATTACTATTGCTGGAACCATTTTAATCCCATCCATCCCCTCCAGGATGTATTCCTTGCTGCTCTAAAACAGGCAGAAGGATTTTTTTTTTTTTTTCAGAAAGCTCTAACTGCTACCCGAGGAATGAGATACAATTTTGCCCCAGGGAGAGCCAGGTGCTTTGCTTTGCTGCCTGTCTCACAAAAGTTGTACACTGCAATAGAGCACATTTGTATTGGATTAATGTAATCCAAGGCACCCTGCTGTCTGGTCACTGACCTGTCTGTAAACAACAGATGACACGATGCCATGAGCTTCTATTATATATAATTACCTATTGAGCTGTGACCATAGTAAAAGAAACAAAACCATATACTTCACCTGCTGCTATTGGTCTGCTTGCAGGAGAGGAACAAAGCCTATAAGCACCTTGACTTTGAGCACCATTTTGTTCTCATCTCCTTCACTGCTCCTCCAAATAAGTTTTTGTGCTTTTCCTTCCACCTGGAACAATTTTCCCAGCTGCACTGGCATGGACCCTTCTCTGTTCTTGCTTTAAAACCCTTTTATATCCTTCTCCTTTCATTCAACCTTTTGATGTCATAGCTTCCTCTCCTCTGCCTGCATGAAGGTGAAAGTTGTATGGTACCTGAATATATCTCATCTGCCCTGGATTGTATGTACTGTGATAGAGGCCATAGGGACAGATATATTCCCACCTGATATAAATCATGCAGGTCTACTGGGGTGATACAGTCATGAATCACAGAAAAGGTGGTGAATAAGGAATACTTCTCTGGTTTCCAATACAAGAGTAAGATCAGACAGAACCTACTACTTGCCACCTCAAAACCTAGAGGAAGCAGCTTTCACAGCCTGTATGGTCCAGTTGTGGAGCTCCTTGCCCCAGGACACCGCAAATTGAAAGACTAGACACCTTACTGCAAGAACAAAATCCCCTGGGAGTCATGAAATACAAAGAACTCTCCTCAGGTTCAGACCCTCCCTAAGCCTTAAATTGTTGGAAACTGAGAAACTATTCTGGGAATACCACTGTATACCCATTGTACTCTTCCCCTAAGCACTCCCTGCAAGCTGCTTTAGGGGACAGCACACCAGGGTAGATGGAGATGGCATATGACCCAGTGAAGGAGATCTTTATTAACAGCAGTTCACGCCAGCTGAAGACACAGCATCGTGTCTCATGTGCCTGTCTGTAAGGGCACGTGGGGAGCCCATGTTTGTGGTACTCTTACAGGTGTAACAGCAGAAGTAACCTCTACAGGGTATTTGATGCACACTAGCAACTAGGTTTTATAGCCAGTGAACTACAACTGTAGCTGCTGCTACAAGTCAGTAGCTAATACACACTTATCTCCGTTGTTCATCAGTAACTCAGAAGCTACTGGGACATGATATTCATGCAGATGTTCAAAGAAGTTTTCATTACAGTATCTGGCAATGAAACAGAAGCCAACTGACACTGCCAATGACAAACAAGCTGCTTATTTGTCTTGGCTTCCTTTCGATTATCAAACAGAAAGTCTATACTGCCAAATTAGAAAAAACTGCATTCCCTTTTTCCTCTAATTTTTTTAGAAGTCTGATGCAAATCCCCTACACAAGTATGACTGAGTTATATTAGGATCACCCTTTCCACTTCATTTACAAATGTTCTCACAAATACCTCTATACACCAAGACTGAAACATACACAGGTTACATTAAACATTATCTGAATTACTGCACAGTATCACAACAGCTTAGATTGTATAAAACTGCAGCAGCAGACTCATATTAATCACTGAAGAACAGCTCACATAGAAATAAAAGTATTTGATGTCATCAGCTGGCTCGATATAAACACAGCTAGGAAACAGGAGCTTACAATGAACCTGCTTTTACAAGACAGACTTCAGTGTTTACATAAGGAATCTCCTTTTTGAAAGCAAATTTTTTGACTTCCAAAGAGCTCCCTGCTTTGGAAATATTTTGGACAGCATGGATAAAAGCTTATTGTCTGAGATATTATGCAGAAAACAGGTTAAGAGAAAAAAGGCAAAATTTCAGAACATGTGATGGTAGACTCTACTTTGAAAATGCCTCATGAAGAACAATTGGAAATATTTTCAAAGTAATTTAATCACAGATTGCCAGGGCTGTTTGCACTCCTCATCTTCTCTGGATCAATCAAGGACCAGTTCTTCCAAGATCACCCAATACCAGCACACGTTTGGTCCCATACACCACAAGTGAGTGGCTGTTTCAGACATGTCCTCTGGCTGTCCCTTAAGAGTCACTGGGAACAGCAGTGATTTGAGACAATAGTAAAACGACGCATTTAGCTGCCTGAATCCTTTTGTGAATGAAGAAGGGTCTGACCAATTCCTACTTACCTCAGCACACTGCTGCTTTCAGAATTGACTTGGGCGGTTTCCTCACCGCCTAGCAGAGAATGTTAATGCTTTCATTAACGCTAAATGTAAAGCGATATTTGGCGAGGTGGAAACAAGAAGGAACAGATTACTCCCGAGCACTGCT
>NW_008676774.1:0-213 GCF_000695815.1 Acanthisitta chloris | reverse complement strand
CCCCACCGTGGGACCACTCCCAATTCACAGGGATCCCAACCCTAGGACCACACCCTCACCACAGTCCATGGGGAATCTCCCTGCCACAGCTCATGGGGACAACAACCAACGGGAACAACAACCATGGGACCCCTCCCCAGTCACAACCCACAGGGACCCCAACCCACAGGGACCTCAGCACACCCCATGCCCTGGGGTCCCCCACCCACGGGG
>NW_008676773.1:0-413 GCF_000695815.1 Acanthisitta chloris | reverse complement strand
AAGTGGGATCTAGGACTGAAAAAATGGTAACCTGGGGGGAAAATATGGGATTATGGGGAGCAAAGGTGGGAATTAGGGCTGGAAAAGTGGGAATTTGGGGGGAAAAAGTGGGAAAACTTGGGATTTGGAGGTGGAAAAATGGGATTGGAGTATGGAAAAATGGAAATTGGGAGGGAAAAGTGGGCATTGGGGCTGGAAAAGTGGGATTTGGGGATGGAAAAAAGGGATTTGGGACTGGAAAACTTGGATTTGGGGGGAAATTGGGATTTGGGAAGGAAAATGGGATTTGGAGGTGAAAAAATGGGATTAGGAGGTGGAAAAATGGGCTTTGGGTGTGGGAAAATGGGCTTTGGGTGTGGGAAAAGTGGGATCTATGTGGGGAAAACTGGGAATTGGGTCTGGAAAATTGGGAT
>NW_008676772.1:39631-45296 GCF_000695815.1 Acanthisitta chloris | reverse complement strand
GCTCCAACAGTTCCATGTCCTTCTAATATTGGAGACACCAGAGCTGTGTAGCACTCCAGGTGGGTCTCAGCAGAGCAGAGCCAAGGGGGAGAATCACCTTCCTCAACCTGCTGCCACACTCCTGCAGATGCAGCCCAGAATTGAATTGTTTTGTTCACCACAGGATTTGCTGCAATGCTCTCTGCTTTCCGAATTTCCCTAGACTTTCTGTAAATTCCTTGCAAAGCCTTTTGTCTCCCCGTTTTCTGGCTGGGCTGGCTGCAGGCCCTGCCAGCCGCTCTCGCCGCGCTCATGGCTCTGTGCCTCGGCCTGAGGACACTGGGCATGTTTGGAGAGCTCTTCCAAAAGCCCTAACCAGCTGTCAGCTCTGCATTTCTCCTCTCCAACTCAGCTCCTTCTCCTCCTCCAGACACACCAACTCTCAGGCAATCTGTTCACAAACTCTGGCTCTGTGCTGCTCAGGCCCCTTCCCTGTGCGGGGAGAGGCTGCAGAGCCCAAAAGTTTTGGCTTTGTTCTGGTTTACCTTTTCTAATTTGCCTTTTTTCCTTCTTGCCCCTTCTTCCCCCTTCTCTCTTTTTTCTTTTCTTTCTTCTTTTTACCTTTCTGTTCTCCTATCCTGCTTTTTTCTTGGTTTTCCCCCATTTTCTCCTTTCCTTTCCGTACTTTTGTCTTTCCTTTTTTCTTTCTCTCCTTTTTTCTCCTTCTCTTCTTTTTTCTCCTCTCCTTTTTTCTCCTTCTCTCCTTTTTTCTCCTTCTCTTCTTTTATCTCCTTTACTTTCTCTCCTTTTTTCGCTCTCCTATTTCTTTCTTTCCTTTTTTCTCTCCTTTACTTTCTCTCCTTTTTCTCCTTCTCTCTTTTTCTCCTTTACTTTCTCTCCTTTTTTCTCTTTCCTTTTTCTCTTTCTCTCCTTTTTTCTCCTTTATTTTCTCTCCTTTTTCTCCTTCTCTCCTTTCTTCTCTTTTACTTTCTCTTTTTTCTCCTTCTCTCTTTTTCTCCTTTACTTTCTCTCCTTTTTTCTCTCTCCTTTCTTCTCTCTCTCCTTTTTTCTCCTTCTCTCCTTTTTTCTCCTTTACTTTCTCTCCTTTTCCCCATTTTTTCACCCTTTCCTTCTCCTATTCTCCTCCTTTTCCTTCTCTCCTTTTCCTTCTCCTTTTTCCCTCCTTTTTTTCCCTTTCTCCTTTTTCTCTTAATTCATTTTTCCTTCTTCCCTTTCTCCTTTGTTTTTCACTAAATGCAAGTCTCCCCAGCCCCTGGGCCACCCTGGGTTCTGCTAACCCAGGACTCACCATGCTCTCCCCACACTAGCCCAGTGCAGAGTACAGGGAATCTCTGCACCATCCCAGCTCAGCTCAGTGCCAGTCACTTCCAGACACCCCTCTTTGGGGCTTTCCTTATTTTTCATCACCCTGAGTCTTCATTTCAGCAACACAAAGAACATTCCTAATCCCAAAAGAGAAACCTGCAGTGCTTTAAGCACCCAAAAATCAAGTTCTCCATAGGCCATCATTGAATAGTGAGATTTTATCACTCTCAGTGTAGACACCTGACCTAAACCCTGGAGGAATGAGACTTCCCTAGTTATATTTCATCATGGAATCACTTTTATTATATCACATCCTTTGTATTGACAAAAACTCAATGCAACACCCAGAAATTTATTGCCTCAACTTTAAGCTATAAACAGGTTTTATTTTTTCCTTCAAACCATATGTTGCAATGTGCTGTGGCTCTGGACTTCCCCCCCTGGACAACAGACAAACAATGCTAACAAAATCTGGCCAAAAAACCCAATGTAGCTTGTTTTGAGAAGAACTCAGAGTCTCTGTGGGATCTCTTCAGCCAGATGGAGACAGATACTGCCTGGGCAGGGAGACTGCAGCAGTGTGGGAGGGATGAGTCTCTTCCAGCACACAGTCCCTCTCCACCTGGAGCAGATATCCAGAGTGGATCAAGTGAATCAGAACCCAAACACACCAACTCTCTGCCACTGGGGCTGGCTCAGTGTGCTGGAGGTGTCTCCAACCCACGGTTCAGCCAGACACATCCTGTGCTCTGGGATAAGTCCCTGCAGCTGAGTGGAAGAGCTAAAGGCAACCAGCCCCGAGATCCATATGGAAAACAGGGATGTACCAACCTTGTCCACTACAGGATGCTCATGCAGCCTCGCTGCACCACACCAAAGGATGTTTTCTTTTGTTATGGCAACACTTTAGCCAGGGAACAGTAACAAAAGAGCTAAATCCCATGGGAATGGTTCACTCAGCTCCTGTTTTCCAGTAACAGCTCTTTGGGTACTCTGAATTAATGATACACATCACTGAATGATTCAAGGGATCTGAATGGAAGTGCTACAGGGGACCACTCCCTAGATCCATGTGGAAAACAGGGACGTACCAGCCTTGTCCACTACAGGATGCTAAGACATCCTCACTGCATCAGTTCAAATGATGTTTCCTTTTGTTCTGCTAAAACCTTAGCCAGGGAAGAGTAATGAAACCAGAAAAGAGGAATAAACCCAGAAAAACATCTAAATCCTGTGGGAATGGTTCACTCAGCACCTACTTTCCAGTAACAGCTCTCTGGGTATGCTGAAGTAATGATATACTGAATGATCCAGGGAGGTGTCCCAGGGCTGGAGCAGAGCACTGGGAGATACATAAGAGACTCCAGGAAAGTCTATGGAAAGCAAATGCATCTGGATCCTAAATCTAAGAGAGGGTTCAAGGTGATGGGAATGACCATGAGCTGGGCTGAGGAGCAGCAATCCAGCAGGAACCTTCCCTTCTCCTCCTGCTTCTCCCAAAGGGCCAAGCAAAAGGCAGAGAGAACATCTTGCCTCTCTCAGCCTGTCAATGCGGAGAGCACTTCTCCATTTGTCAGGATTGAAAGTTAATCAAAAGATTTTCCTCTCTTTTATTTCTTTAAACCACAGAATCTATTTGCAGCCAACTGCTGCTTTTTGGGGAGGAGGAAAAATGAGGCATCCAACACATCCTTTTCCTTCTGATCTCCCCTGATCGATACAAATCCCCTCAATCCTCCCTTCTCTGCTTTGAGCAATACATCACATTCATCATTGAGTCTGAGTCTTATGGCATCAACCTGCTTAGCCCAGTTTACTTCCTCAACTTTATTAAAACCAAAGCAACCTGTCAAATATCTCCCAGGCACTGTCAGGGCAAGGCTGAAGAATTAGCCTGCTTGAAGTGCTGGGAAGGAAAATAATAGAATCAGAGAATGGTTTGGGATGGAAGGACCATAAAGCTCATCTCATCCCACCCCATGCCATGGGCAGGGACACCTTCCACCAGCCCAGGTTGCTCCAAGCCCCATCCAACCTGGCCTGGAACACTCCCAGGGATGGAGCAGCAACAGCTTCTCTGGGCAACCTGTGCCAGTGCCTCAGCACCCTCACAGGGAAGAGTATTATGGGAGCATCAGTTTTCTCTGTCAATACATCCATCTTTACCTCCTGCTGTGGGTAAATACATCCTAATTTGGGGGTAGGAGGAAAAGGAGGCTGAAATATCCTCCAGCACCTCCTCATCAATGCTCTCATGGTGATTTCTGAGGAATTATTATTGTTGTCTAGTTTGCCATTGTCCCTTTAGCAAAACTTAATCTAGAAATGAGAGAAATCAACCCAGATAGAATCACAGAATCATTTAAGTTGGAAAAGCTTTCCAAGATCATCAAGTACAACCATTCACCCAGCACTGCCAAGGCCAACACTAACCATGCCCCCAAGTGCCACATCCACATGGCTATTAAATCTCTGCAGGGATGGTGACTTCACCACTGCCATGGGCAGCTGTGCCAGGTCTGGACAATCCTTGCCATGAAGAAATTCTTCCTGATATCCACTCTAAACCTCCCACATGAGGTCACACAGCAAACCAGTATAAGAACTGAGATTAGGGCTTTTGTTCCCCACTCCCATATCTAAGAGCACCTAAAGACAGAGGATCCAGATCAAGGACACTTTGGTGGAAACAGAACTGTGATGGTGATGTTCATCATAGAATATTCAGAGTTGGAAGGGACCCACAAGGATCATAGAATGTTAAGGGGTTGGAATGAACCTCAGAGAATATCTAGTCCCAACCCCCTGCCCTGGGCAGGGACACCTCCCACCAGAGCAGGTTGATCAAGGCTTTAGCCAACCTGGCTGTGAACACTGCCAGGGTTGGGGCAGCCACAGCCTCCCTGGGCAACCTGTGCCAGTGTCTTACCACCCTCACAGGATCATCAAGTCCAACTCCAGGCCCTGCCCAGGACATCCCCAACAATCCACCATGTGCCTGAGAGCATTGGCCAAACAGCCCTTGAGCTCTGACAGGGTTGGTTTCCCCCATTTGTATTTCATAAGAGCTTTCCTCTCATTAAAATCAGCTCTGGCATCTTTTAAACTAACTGAAACTGTCTTCATTAAGAACTTAGTCACATTCATAGAGTATCAAAATATCCTCCTTTCTCCATTATTGTCACTATTGTTCGTTTCACCTCAATGAAAATGTCCATAATTGGCAATATCTCCATAAATTCCTTGATCTTGTGCTAACAAAATGTTACAACCAGGCACAAATGAAAAGATTTATGTCTCCAAAAGCTTCAATTCATTCTGAAGTTTAATTATCAAAATTTATTGTTAACTTTCAGGGCTTTTTCTTCAAGAAATGCCCCAAGACAAGAAGTAATTAGCATCAAATGCAACTGTGGCTCCCTGAGGTAACCCACACAAGGGTTATTTATCAGCTAATAGGGGATCTGAGTGTTTGATATCCTGCAAATCCCTCATCATTATGGAGATTTAATTTACACCTTTCATTCCTTTGCCTTGTGGTAATGCTTTCCTAAATCCATTTCAGATGCTGAGCGTTATCTGTTATCACAGTAATTGTACCCTTGATTTATTCCTTTTTGGACATGTGTCATTGCCAAGAAAAGAGCTGAGCACTTAATGATATTCCAAACTCATATTAAATAAGAGTTTAACCATTCTTGGGTGGTTATCTTCATTTTAATGTCTGTGTGAGGGTCTCTGCAGCTCAGCAGGTCTCAGCCCTCCTTCCAGCAGGGCCAAAATCACATCCCATCAGTCCTTTTTCTGTTGGAGAAGGTGTGAAATCAATGCACTCCCCTGGGCCAACATTAACCCCTCGGGGTTGTGAAATGGGAATCTCTTCGATATTAGCTGTGGGACCCTCAAAACCTCAAGCAAACTACCCTGTAGCTCAGATTCATGTAGATCAATGTCCCTCAGTGTCTGCAGGAGGTGTCAGGATGGATCAGGCTCTGTCCAGGAACAGGATAGAGGCAACAGCAAGTCTGATGCCCAGGAAGTTCCACCTGAATATGAGGAAGAACTTCTTCCCTGTGCAGTCACTGAGCACTGAACACATTGCCCACAGAGGTCATGGATTCTCCCTCACTGGAGATATTCCAGACCCATCTGGACACAACCCTGAGCCATGTGCTCTGGGCTGGCCCTGCTGGAGCAGGAGGTAGGACCAGTGACCCACTGTGGGCCCTGCCAACCTCACCCATCCAGGGGGGATTTACACCTAAGGACTGAAATGAGGAACCAGAAGTGCAAATAATCATCCCAGCATGGACTGCCAAAGGCAATCAAAAGATTATCAGGGGTTTGCACTGGCTGATGA
>NW_008676772.1:34310-39515 GCF_000695815.1 Acanthisitta chloris | reverse complement strand
CTTCCTTCCTTCCTTCCTTCCTTCCTTCCTTCCTTCCTTCCTTCCTTCCTTCCTTCCTTCCTTCCTTCCTTCCTTCCTTCCTTCCTTCCCTTATTTCTTCACAGGGAACATTTGGAAAACAGAAAACAGGCTGATAATTCACTTTTAAACACAAACCTCAGCTTTCTCTTCCAGCATAGAATCATAAAGCTTGGAAAAAACTTCCTAGATCGTCAAGTCCAACCTGTGACCCATCATGACCTTGCCAGCTAGACCAGAACACTGAGTGCCACATCCAATCACTCCTTGAACACCTCTAGGCATGGTGACTCCACCACCTCCCTGAGCAGCACATTCCAAGGTCTGAGAGCCCTTTCCATGGAGAAATTCCTCCTGATGTCCCACCTGAACCTCCCTGGTGCCACTTGAGACCATGAGGCAAACCATGCAAAACACTCACTGCTTTGCACCAAGTCATCAATCCCATGTACACAAATGCCTCTCAGTGTGCTCATGGTTCTATCCTGACTGCTGCCAACATGCCACTAGCAAAGACCTCATCTTGCTTCACATTTGGCCCAAAAACCCTAGGACAAGCCATGCTCATCACTTGGGACCTCACAGGATAAGCAGAGCTAGCTCAGACATCTGCAGGATCTTTAGGTCCAGATTTGCTATGGTCATAGGCAGCACTCAGACTTTATGGACCATTGAGGGTTGCCTTTCCAGAGCTCAATATGCAAAGTCCTGCTTACAGCTCACCATCCATGCAAGGAAATTGAAAATGAGATCATCCTAATGCAGCACCTCTCCAACTTTTCACCTCATGCCTCCCAGATCATACTATCTTCTGCTACCTGGAAACTCCACACAGCATCATCCAATAGAGAAATCAAACCTCCATTAAGTAACACACTTCCCAAAGAGCTCTGCCTGTCCCAATATAAAGCTAGTGCAGTTGACATGATTATTTCCAGGCCTTGCCCAGCCTCAGCTGCAGCAGCACATAGACACCCTCAGCCCTGTTCTAGCCGTGGCGCAGCTGCTTACACCATATTGTTGTCAGTGCAGTTCCCCATCCTCAAATTGCCTCCTAATGAAGCATAAAATGTGCCAATTTACAGTGTGGATGGGCTGATGTCTTCATAAGGAGCAACACTGCCTGAAACAGCAGCCTGAGTGCTGAATTACTGCTCTAAAAGGGCCTTATTTACTGGTTTATCACCAAAGGAGATGGAACAACCCTCAAGAAGTCCTTGGGAATGAGCTTGTCACATCCTCAGGGTGTTTGCCACACACCTTCCAGTCCACATGGCAGATTAAGGATGTCATATTTGCTCTTCAAAACTCCCTTTTGTTAGCCACCTTCAGCAAACCATCCCAGTTATGGACACTTTGCTGAGGCTTCAGTTTTCTTCAGCTGAAGGTCATTTTGCTACAGGTAGTGAGAAGAGATGTGACTACAGCTTTAACACCCAGAATAGAGGTCAGGACTCCTGGACTTCTATCTCCAGGTCTCACAGGAATTCAGGCTATGCCCTAAACAAGTCATTTGGACCTGATTGTCTGAGAGTCAATACAGGCATTTCTGAAAATCATAACCTTGCTTTGTGCTTCACTTAATCCACCTGAACATCATGCTGCCTCAGCAGGAGCACACACAGCCTTTTCCAGGCTTGTAAAGCTCCAAGATCATCTTTAAACACAATAAAAAGTGGGATAAAAGGGCAAAGCATTGCCAAGAGCATCAGTAGTGCTTGGATACCATAGAACCCCTCACTAAATACCAGTAGAGAGCACAGTGGTGCTTGGACACCATTCAACCCCTCACAAAATACCAGCAGAGAGCACAGCAGTGCATGGATACCATTCAACGTCTCACTAAATACCAGTAGAGAGCCCAGTGATGCCAGGACACCATAGAACTCCTCACAAAATATTAGTAGAGAGCACAGAAGCACTTGGACATCATTGAACCTTCATGAAATCCCAGTAGTAACTCAATTTTATCTTGCTTTCACTCAAATAAGGGCAGTGCCCCATCCTGGAGGTGTTCAAGGCCAGGCTGGATGGAGCTTGGAGCAACCTGAGTTAGTGAAACATGCCTGCCCATGAAAACAAGATCCATTTCAGGTCTCTTCCAACCCAGTCAATGATTCTATGAAGTGCTATTTAATCCTGAATGATTATTCATGTCAAATATGGAGCAGAGCCTGGGATATGTGGGTATAACTCTCCCAGGCTGGCAGTGACAAGGTTGTGATGGTGATTGACTTTGACATGACTAAGTGCTCTGCAGGCAGCCCCTAAGTTGGGCTTTGGCTAACGCAGAAATGATTCACATTTCTGACGTCTCTATCACATAGAAAGATGTAAACTTGTGCTGTAAGATAAGAAATAGCATGAGTCATCCTTTTTTTGGTCTTACAGAGCTATTTGTTCAGTGCTCTTAAGCTAATTGTGCCTGTGTTTCTACCAGGAGTGTTCAGGGAGACAGACATGAAAATGATGTTCTCTCAAGACTTATGTTCTGCCTGTGATGACTCCTGTGGTGCCTGGAAATGGCACAAGCATGAAACCTACTGGCAAGACAGCAGCTGCTCCCAAAATATCATGCTTTCAGCAGCTCCCTGGATATTTAAGGACCTCAGAGTTCTTAACACTCAAAATCAAAATATACTTGCTCAAAATCTGTGATATTTGTTGTGGACAACATCACACAGCAAGAAATCACTATATGGCAATGTCTAAAGTTGTTTTGGGACTGTTGCAAACACTCCTAACACCAGGATTTTCCACAGTGGAGAGTTTCAGGTAAGGATACAATTAGGAGAAAATGAGAGGCGAAGGTGTACAGAGATCATAGGATTGTTAAGGTTGGAAAAGACCTCAAAGATCAAGTCCAACTGTTCCCCCAGCACTGCCAAAGCCACCACTAACCACGTCCTCAACTGCCACATCCACATAGCTCTTAAATTCCTCCAGGGTAGGTGACTCCATCCCTGTGCCAGGAGTGGACAACATGAAGAAATTTAGCCTAATATCCAATCTAAACCTCCCCTGACACAACTTGTGGCTGTTTCCCTGAGCCTCCTTTTCTCCAGGCTGAGCTCCCACAGCTCTCTCAGCTGCTCCTGGTGCTCCAGAAGCACTGACCTCTGAGATCATTGAATCCAACCTGTGATCCATCACAGCTAGATGTCAGCTAGACTAGAGCACTGAGTGCCACATCCAGTCCTTCCTTGGACATCTCCAGGGATGGTGACTCCTCCACCACCCTGGGCAGCACATTCCAATACCTGACAGCCCTTTCCATGGAGAAATTACTCCTGGTGTCCAGCCTGAACCTCTCCTGGCACAGATTGCAGCTGTTCCCTCTCATCCTGTCCCCTGTTCCCTGGGAGCAGAGCCTGACCCCACCTGGCTGCACCTCCTGGCAGGGAGCTGCAGGGAGTGAGAAGGTCCTCCCTGAGCCTCCTTTTCTCCAGGCTGAGCCCCCACAGCTCCCTCAGAGCCTGTGCTCCAAATGCACAGATCTTACTCCACTTTATAGCTAAGTAATTCTGCTTCACTTCAGAGTAAAGGCTCAGCTCTGTGGCCACTGACAGACCCTTGGAAACTGATGCTCTGACACCTCTGCTTCCAAAAAACCACTTCAAACACAGGAACCAAACCCTTGTAAAGATACTCAGAGGTTCTGGTAGCATAAACCACAAGTAATAGCTCATGGCAAATACAAATGAGTAAATGACTCTTCAGAAGCTTTTCCTCTAGCCCTAAATTTGCCCAGCCCAGTGAGCATCATGCCAACACTTCCATTAAAAGACAAATCATAAACAATGTTTTCTTTGAGTGAGGTTTCCTTTTATTTCTCTCCTTTCTCTTTCATTCTGATCACTATTCATAGCCCATTCCTCACCTTCAAAGCACATTAATTCTCCCAATATCCTTGTGATCTAAGTGATTATTAGTCTCATTTTATGGCTGAGGAAAATGAAGCAGAGAGGTTAACTGACTTGCCCATGGGCCTGACTCTATAGATACATAAAGAAAGAGAGAGAGAAATGTTTTACATTTATTAGCTTTAATATCCTCTCAGTCCTGCAGAGTTGGACTGGAGGTAATTAAGGCTCTAACAGGGAGTGATGTGCAAGGGAAGGAACACAGCGAGGGCTTTAAAGTCACTATAAAACAGCTCTGAAATAACCTTCTTGTGCTGTACATGTGCAGGGTGAGGAGATTTTTATCCTCACTCACTTTGGGTCATGAATGTGACCTGCTTGGTGCTTGGGAGCTCAGGACCAGCCTGGGATCACTGCAAGGAGCATCTCCTGCATTTCCTAAATGCAAGGGAGTCCTCCCCAAAGCAACAGATTTCTGCACTTAGAGACATCTCAAAACATCACTTAGAGATATCTCAGTATAATTCACTTAATTCATGTTGTCCTTTCCTGAGCTCTATTGTGTCAGCTAAGCCTTGACATATGAAAAGTCAGGATTTCCTGCATAATCTAGTGAGAAAAATGAGAGTGTGTGTGAGCACATCTACCAAAAAGCACCAGGAAAGCTCCTTAACTTCAGGCTCTTAAGAAACAATTTGTGTTTTAAGGCAGAAATTCCCATAAGGGCAATTGAACAGAGATAACATCTGAAAATCAAACTAATCATCAGCTAAAATCAACTTGTCTTTATGGTTCATTTTCTCCAGCTGCAACCAGTGTAGGAGAAATAACAGAGAAAAAGACTTGGGTTGTTAAAATAACCCATAAACCTCTCAGAGTGTCTTTCAGATCCTTCTAATCCTTGGGAAGTGCCTCAGTGAGTACCAACCACTGCAGTGATGCTGGGGCTGCAGAAAAGCCAGGTGGGATGCTCAGCCCACTGCAAAGGGATCAGTGGGTTGTGATCCCAAAACTACCTCCCTAGGAGATGGCTGTGGATCATTTTGGAAGCAGCATCCCCTCCTGAGCAGGGGAACTTGGTGCACTATGTGTATGGTGCTGCACATATTCCCAGAGGCATCAGCTGTCCCTTGAGGAACCAAAACCACATCAAACCTTCACTCCCTCCAGCCAAGATGAAAAAGAGTCACTAAAGAGATGACTTAGACAGTTATTAAACACCAAAACATCAATTTTGTGTCAGGAAAAGCCCAGGAAGCAAACTCCTGGAGGTTGGGGATAGTATTTTGATGACAAATCTCTAGCCACTTGCCTTAGCCCCTTG
>NW_008676772.1:33238-34282 GCF_000695815.1 Acanthisitta chloris | reverse complement strand
AAACAAAGAGGAAAGGATTTTTCCTACAGAGAAGAGGAGGATTTTTCTGCTCAGGTGTGGCTGATCTGTTTATATGTTCTATGTTACAAAGTCAGTGTGCAAACAGACAGAGTAAGGCAGCAATGGGCAAGGCAATGCTACCTGTGCTGTCTGCTCTGACAAAGATATCACTAGCAAAACCCTTGCCTAGAAGAGTAGGAAGTGGCATTCAGACAGAAAAAAAAAATCAGGAAAGTTTCTGAACAAAGCAAGCAGAAAGCCCAGGAACAAGTGTTCTGGAAAAGCACATAACCCATTTCACCTCCTCTTGTGAGCTGCCTGTGAGCCTTCTTGCATGAATAACACAACATGCCTGGAGAAACTTGTAGCCTGACGCTGTGTCTCTATTCAGAGGCAGAAGCATGTGGTGCTTTGCCTCTTTTAAAGCACAGAAAGGAAATGCAAGCCTCGTTTACAGATAATAAGAAGCTACTTGAACTCAGCAACAGCCTCCTGCTGCTCCCCAGACCTCTGAAGGGATTCACACAGCACCAACCTGACTGTCCAGTGGTGCTGAACAAGTAGTTCTTGTTATTTCAAGTATTTCCAAAGCTCTATTCAAGCCCATCAAAGGCAAACAGCATCTAACTAAAGGTTTAAACATTCAATCCTGAGCAGATCTGAAGACAGCCAAGTAAAAGGAGAATATCTTCCTTGGAGAAGGTCATGTGGAGACCTGACTGGGGGGCTCAATGTGGCCAGAGAGAGGATATCCCATTAAAGTAGTGTTTTCCTGCAAATGGTCTTGTAAGGTAGACTTGGATAGTTAGAAAGTTGCTAATATTCTGCCTTGTGTTTCCTGGCCTGAATCAATTCCACAGTGCCTGACCCACAGCCTCTGGTGTAATCACCCCATTGCCAGAGCTTCCTTAGATTTTGAAGTTGCCATTTGCTAAGGGTTTTGCTCCCCACTAATTGTCCCTTGTAATGAGATTTCATCTCTTTAATGCCTCTCCCTGATCTGACTGATTGGCTCAGTCCAACACTTGGCTGCGTGTCAGCATT
>NW_008676772.1:31052-33205 GCF_000695815.1 Acanthisitta chloris | reverse complement strand
TTTTCAAAGTAGTAATAATGGCCAAATGCACATACAACATCCATGGAAATGCTTTGGAACAAGTCTGTAACAGAGTAATTTAGAGCAAAAGAGCAAATCCCTCTTCCACCACAGCAGAATCACCTTTTCCCTTCATTCCCACACCTAACATTTAGTTTGCAGGAGGTGCAATAACAGCTTTAATTAGCATGTAGTGTATTAATTAAGGAGGTTTCTCCATCTATCTGATGATGCTGAGCACCTCCTGCATCACCCTAGTGCCCCAACCACCCAACTGGCCCCTGCACCTCTCTGTCCCTTCACACCCCTCAGCAGCACCACTATTTCAGTCAAATCAAGGAGATGGATACAGTGTCCAAGCACTGGATTTGAATTTATCCTTTATCTGGAGCACAAGGCATGAGGCCAATGGGATCTGCCAGGTTTCTTCTGGAGCACAAGGACACCACAGAGCTGAGCAGCAGCATTAGTCCACCACAATGACTTTCAAAGACTTATTTCCCTGAGTCTTCAAGTATTAATCCATTCTCTTCAGGATACCAAAATTGCTATCAAATCATGGCTATTGTTGTGCAGTTTATTAAAGATGTCCTGCACATCTGGGCCAATCAGCCTAAGGAGAATCACCCCATTTGCTTCTCAATAGCAATCCCAGCTTGGTAATCACAGCATTTTCCACCTCAGCAGCTCCTGGGAAGGGTTGTTTCATCACTACTGATGTGGAAAGGACTCCCAAGTGCTATTGGGACAGTCCAGTATATCATACTACTCTCCATAGCTCCAAAGCCAGACATTTGGCGTGGAAAATATGGTGCAGGAGACAGAGAAGACATCACAACTAGCAGTAATGCCTACATGATAGTCCACCTACATCTGCCATCACAGACTGACCATGGGTTCTCCTCTGGAGAACAGGATATTGCAGAATGCAACTTAAAGGCCTTTTCACATTCCACCCCTGCCATGGTCAGGGACACCTTCCACCAGCCCAGGCTGCTCCAAGCCCCATCCAACCTGGCCTGGAATACCCCCAGGGATGGAGTAGCCACAGCTGCTCTGGGCAATCTGTGCCAGTGTCTCACCACCCTCACAGGGAGGAATTCCTTCCCAATATCCCATCTAACCCTGCCCTCTGGCAGTGGGAAGCCATTCCCTGTGTCCTGTCCCTCCAGCCCCTTGTCCCAAGTCCCTCTGCAGCTCTCTTGGAGCCCCTTTCGATACTGGAAGGGGCTGTAAGGTCTCCTTGGAGGTTCTCTTCTCCAGGTGAACACACCCAGCTCCCAGCCTGGCTCCAAGGCAGAGATGCTCCAGCCCTTGGGCCATCCTCATGGCTTCCTCTGGACTCATTCCAGCAGGTCCATGTTCTTCTCCCCACCTTTATTTTCTTTTATATTCATATATATCTAAGTTTATACACATACATTCTCCTTGACACTGAGGACTCCACAAGAGAACAACCACTCCCACCCCCTGCAGTTATTCACAGCAAAGATGAAATACAACAGGTTCAAGATATCACCAGGAAGATTTACATCTTACTATTAGAAGTGTTTCCACCTCTCCAATAAAATGTACAGGGAAAGCCAAAGCTCCACCAGCAGCAGCAGAATATTTATGAGCATGTTCTTGAACCTGCCATTGCTCAAAGCAAGCAGAGGGTGGAAGCTCTTCTTCAATAAACATCCCTACATGGGGCAGAGCTTGGACATATATTTTCTCCTCATCTGGGCCAACTTCACCTGTTGTTACTTCTTCTCAACTCATTTCCACATGTAAGTAAAGTTTCCTTGATGCTCTGAAGAGCTCGTTTGTGTTAACTGCAGCAAGAAGGAGTTTGCCCTAGAGAAATATAAGGGAACATGGTATTCCTGCTTGATGGAGAAGCCAGAACACATCACAGGACACAACCCACTTCCCCACAGGACTTGCAAGAGCATTTCCTCCGCTGTGTAGTGTAGAAAAAGACCTTGTTAATGTTTTTCAGAGACAATGAGTTATCTGAGGGAATTGAAGCCTTCATGTAGAAATATGATTCTATGATTTGGTTTCTAGTTCAAGAAGGAGAAGCACAAAGTCCTGCACCAGGGGAAGAACAGCTCCATGTACCTATAGACACCAGAGGCCACCACAGCAGCTTGTCAGGAAAGGACCTG
>NW_008676772.1:22829-30771 GCF_000695815.1 Acanthisitta chloris | reverse complement strand
TGGCTAAGGCCTTGAGCAACCTGCTCTGGTGGGAGGTGTCCCTGCCCAGGGCAGGGGGTTGGCACTGGGTGATCTCTAAGCTCCATTCCAACCCATCAACATACTATGATGTTGTTGGACACGTGAATGCACATGAACACAAGGTCTCAACATGTCCTTGCTGTGAAGGGGAGTGACACCCTCAGCTACTCTGTGCAAATCATTGCCAATGGGTCCAGAGAAGTGGTCCTTCTCCTTCATTCGGTGCTGGTGAGGCCACAGTGGAGTGCAGGAAAGACATGGATGTACTGGAGAGAGGCCAATGCAAGGCCACAGAGGCTGGAGCAGCTCTCCTATGAGGAAAGGCTGAGTGAGCTGGGACTGTTTAGCCCAGAGAAGAGAAGACTCTGTGGGATCCTACAAATCCCTGTAAGGAGGATGCAGAGAGGATGGAGTCAGGCTCTTTGCTCAGCAGTGTCCAGTGACAGGACCAGGTGCAATGGGCACAAATGGAGCACAGGAGGTTCCCTCTGAACACCAGTTTTCCTGTGAAGGTGTCTGAGAACTGGAACAGGTTGTCCAGGGAGGTTGTGGAATCTCCATCCTTGCAGACACTCAAAACCCACCTAGACACAGTCCTGGGCTGCAAGTGGCATTACTTGAGCAGAAGAGTTGGACCAGGTGACCTCCAGAGCTCTCTTCCAGCCTCATCCAACTAGTGATTCTGTGATTGCATGTGTTTTTATTGCTAACATGCTGCATGACACAAACAACCATGCAGAGCCAGTACAAAGCAAAGCAGTGAGGCTTAGACAAATCACACATGGGAGCTGCTCACCTCCTGTGTTGATGAAGGGCTAACCAGCACCACCAGTAAGTATATACAAGTCAGAAATGGCTCATTATTTGCACTGAACAATTTTAACCCATTAAACACAGCATTTCCCTTTCTGTCACCGAATGTTCTGAGATCAAACCATGAGGCTTTGTATCATGATTGCTGTTTACAACTAGCCTGAAAAGCTGTTGCCTCTGCACTCCCCATTTCTCCTTGTGTTCCCCCTGTGAGAATCACGTTCCAGCCGGGGTTATTTTCCCCCAGCTGCATATTTTAAGGAAGAGAATTTGTAAAGTGCCAAAGAGTAGCAATAATGAGCAATTGTAAGGCTCTGGTCTCAATTGAAGGGATAATAACAGCTCCAAAAATGGCCGTAAAAACACATTCCAAGTGACACCTCCTGTGGTATTAAAAGAGATTTTTTTACAACATAAAAACTCATACCTTGAGCTTATTTTTTGGGGGGGTTGTGACTCATAGCACAGCACTGGGTGAGGGGGAGACAGCCCAGGGAGTAAAGGAGGAGGGGAAAGATTTGCTTGGAGAGGTGGAGGCCAGGAACTAAGGAAGGAAGTGAAGGAGATGTCTTGGAGAGGTGGATCCCAGGAACTAAGGAAGGAGGTGCCCAGGGACTTGGGAAAGAGGTGAAAGAGTTGTCTTGGAGAGGCGGATCTCAGAGAGTAAGGAAGGAGGTGAAGGAGTTGTCTTGGAGAGATGGAGCCCAGGTAGTAGGGAAGGAGGTGAAAGATGTCTTAGAGAAGTGGATCCCAGGGACTAAGGAAGGAGGTGAAAGAGATGTCTTGAAGAGGTGGATGAAGAGCTGTTGTCTTGCTTGGTGAGACTGAGGAATGAATGTCCATGGAAAGATAGTGTGCCTTGATGGGAACAGGGAGCCAAGCCTGGAGTGCAGGGTTAGGTAGATGAAACATCAGCACTCAGAGATTTAATGTGCACTGGAGAACCACAAGTCATGAGCTCATGGTTGGAGATCAACAACACAACTCTCTGAAGACCCAGAAGGAAAAAGATGAGATCTTGTAAATTCTCAGAGCTATTCAAGAGGCAGAAAGGAAACTGGGAGAGAAAAGTGTCCTGAAGGTAAGGAAAACATGTCAAGAATGACAATCCTCATCCATTCTCGGGGTAAGGGTTGTCAGAACTGAGGCAATTCTTGTGTTTTGAGGGTTTTCCAGACCCAGATATCACCTAGCACATGGGCCACCTTGTTGTGTTGGGCCTTGGGAAAGCAACCCAAATGCACTCCAAGGAAAACAGGAAGTCTCTGGCATTTTCTTGCTGATATTTATTAGGGTTTATTTTTATCTCATTTGGTTTCAAAGCAAATTAGTGTTTCAGACAGGCCAAGTAGCTCCAAAATGAAAATCTGACCAGGAATTGAATTTAAACCTCTGATTAATCAATGAGGATCTGGATTTCCTCAGCTTTGGCCTTCAGAGAACATTTGCTTGTTCAAAATCCTCATAAATCAAAGTGAAGGCTGCAAGAATAAAACACCTCTGTCCTCAGCATGTGACCAGTGTCAGGGCCAGCCAGGCTGGAGACACACACCAGCCCCTATCAGCTCCAGGCCTTTGCAAGGATTAGTCCTTACAAATGATATCAGTTCTCCTAGGGGATTGGATGATGAGTAGGTTCCCTCAGCAGAGGCAGAACTCAGGAGGTCATTGCCAGGAATTTCTCTTTCACATTAAGTCAATTATTCAGCCATTAAGAATTGCAGTTATATGAGGGTAAAAGGCACAGACACTAATATGGGTAGCAGAGTCTTGAAGAGAACAGAGGGAGAGCTGAGCTTTGCAGTGCTCCTGCTCATTCCAGGCTGGATAAAGCCTTGAGCAACCTGCTCTGGTGGGAGGTGTCTATGCCCAGGGCAGGAGGTTGGCACTGGATGACCTCTAAGCTCCATTCCAACCCTTTCACATACTATGATTCGAGAGCAGAGGCATTTCTTGACAGCTGCACTTCCAATCTGGAGGGTTTGGGGTAGGGGAGAAACAAGACAGGACAATCCCAGTGGGCCATGGTAGAAACACAGAATGGTTTGGGTTGAAAGGAAGCTTGAAGACCATCTAGTTCCAACCTCCTGCCATGGGCAGGGACACCTTCCACTAGGTGGAAGGGGTTCTCCAAGCCCCATCCAACCTGGCCTGGAGGTTAGCTCATCCTTCCATATCCAGCAAAGCAAACAAATTCAACCACATAAGCAAGAGATAATTAAGCTAATCATCACTTTAAAGATTATGCAGCATCCAGTTCTTGGATAAGGCCAAAGGAAAAGTTTCCAAGCTCACTTTGAGTGAAGGGTGAGGAGCAGCACACTGGGAACAGCCAAACCCTAGTCTAGACTTCTCTCTGTAATCACTTTAAATCATACCTTTGTCACAGTCACCTTGCAAAACAGCCCAAACATCTCAGCCAAGCACATCAATATTTCAGCCCAGAAGATAAAACTAAGACCCTTAATCTGTTCCTTCCTCTTCTCACTGCTGCCCATGCCATCCCTAGCAGGGCTGGAATTCTGCAGGAGCAGAGACTGCAGAGTGTTTTGCAACTGTCGCTCTCTGCTAATCTCCCAGTGCTGAAAATCACTTTGAAATCCATCCCTGTCTTTTTACATTTGCATAACTGTCTGGAAAGAAAACCTCTAAAAAGGCAGAGGCTGATTTAGTGTGAATGAACATGTCATAAAACATTTCCAGCTCTGCAGCCCGTGTGTAAATCTTTCATGATTTAAGAGTTGCCAAGCTACCAATACCATGAGCGTTACGAAGTGGTGAGCTTCACCCTCAGTGTACACACAAAAGCATTTTCAGTTAGACTTCCCTTTTCAGGAGTTAAATTTCCTTCTGAAAGCAAAGATTTTATACACTGAAGTTATTGCTCTTCGGTGTCAAAATAGCTTTTGGGAAGGTTAAAAACCTACTGACAGTTTTGGGAGGAATGAGGCTGTTCAAAACACTTTGGAAAGGAATTAAAGGTTCAAAAGATTTGCTTTAGGTATATTTAGGTCATCTTAATGTGGCTACACCTTTCTGAGCACCCACATGGAGCTCCTGGGCTGCTCTAAGCCATGTGGACTGGCTCAGAGACAAATCTTGAAGCAACAGGCACCACCTGTGCTGAACATCACACTCAGGGACCACTGAGGTGCTGCACATGCTGAACAGGATCTGCTTCACACTATCCTCAAATCAAACCCATCTCTGCCCCTGAAATCATCATCATGGATTTTCATGCTGCTGAGAGGAAACCTTGAGGTGCCTTTGAACCTCCTACCCAATACTATCAGATTCTCAAGATGGGAACGGCACCACCTGTGCTGAACATCACACTCAGGGACCACTGAGGTGCTGCACATGCTGAACAGGATCTGCTTCACACTATCCTCAAATCAAACCCATCTCTGCCCCTGAAATCATCATCATGGATTTTCATGCTGCTGAGAGGAAACCTTGAGGTGCCTTTGAACCTCCTACCCAATACTATCAGATTCTCAAGATGGGAACAACTTGGAGTTAGGATTCATGGGTTAAACATGGAGTTGAGATTCATGGGTTAAACTTGGAGTTAGGATTCATGAGTTAAACTTGGGGCTAGGATTCATAGGTTAAACTTGGGTTTAACATGCCACATGTTCATAAGGTTCTATTACATTTTGCATTAATAATGACAGTTCTAACCAGAATTTGGCACAGGTTTGAATAATTGATGAAGAACTACAGAGGGAAAAATAGGGAGAGAAAAACTCAGCAGCATTTTTTTGCAGCCAAAAGGCACTAAACAACTTCTCCATTCAGGATACACCTGTTCCTTGTTAGATTATATTACTGGAGCAGCATGCAGAGACCTGTCACATTATATTAAAGCCAACAAAACCTGCAATCTGTTTCCAGATCAGACATCAATAAAAACAACCATAACAATCAGCTCTCTGAGCACCTGGGAGCAAATTGATAATTTAATACCTCCAAGAGCTCTTGCCATGACACAGACATTGGTGGAAGCAAACACAAACAGCATCTCTGAGGATAGACACTTCTGAGAATCTTTTACAGGAGGATAGGAGTAAGAACAACTGAATGGGACTGGAAAGGTGAGTGTGAGTCACTGGGCCTGCAAAGCCATGACAACCAGCAAGAAAAAAACCTGGAAATACTTTGGGCAAGGGCATGGAGTGCCAGGAAAAAGAAGAATGGCTTCTCACTGCCAGAGGGCCGGGCTAGATGGGATATTGGGAAGGAATTGTTCCCTGTGAGGGTGGTGAGTCACTAGCACAGGTCATCCAGAGAAGCTGTGGCTGCTCCATCCCTGTGAGTGTTCCAGGTTGGATGGGGCTTGGAGCAGCCTGGGCTAGTGAAAAGTGTCCCTGCCCATGGCAGGGGATGGAATGGAATGGTCTTTAAGGTCCTTCGAACCCAAAACATTCTGAGATACTATGACCTTGGAGACATTTCCAGTATCGAAAGGGGCTCCAAGAGATCTGCGGATGGACTTGGGACAGGACAAGGGGAATGGCTTCCCACTGCCAGAGGGGAGGGATAGGAGGGATTTTAGGAAGGAATTGTTCCCTGTGAGGGTGCTGAGGCACTGGCACAGGTTGCCCAGAGCAGCTGTGGCTGCTCCATCCCTGGGAGTGTTCCAGGCCAGGTTGGATGGGGCTTGGAGCAACCTGGGCTGGTGGAAGGTGTCCCTGCCCAGGGCAGGGGGTGGAACTGGACTGTCTTTAAGATCCTTCCAACCCAAACCAGTGTGGAATTTAATACTGCCACTGACTGGGGAAAGGGAAAAAAACCTATTGCAACATGAAGTGCTTTGATTTCTCTAAATGAAAGATGCTTCTAGAAATAATCACCTAACCTATGATTTTTGGTTCTGAACCCTGGGAGTGTTCCAGGTCAGTATGGATGGGGCTTGGAGCAACCTGGGCTAGTGGAAGGTGTCCCTGCCCATGGCAGGGGTGGAATGAGATGGTCTTTTAGGTCCTTCCAACCCAAACGACTTTGTGAACATTTTAATGGCTGTAGAGAAGTCTTGGGCTGGAGAGACAATATCTAGGGATGGTGTTTGGTTTGGGCTTGAAGACAATTTTCCTTTCCTCCACTGCAGTTTTTAAAATGCTTGTGGGGTAAAACATTTTGATCAATTATTATGATAATGACACCAGAGTGAAATTATGGCCATAATTCTAATTACCATTTTTATGCACACTTAATTAATCATCAAATACTACATCATAGAATTTTGCTCTTTAATGAAATTCATTAGAGAGGCCCCTAAAGCCTTAAATTTAATGTTAAACAAATCAAACCTGCAGCTGAGGTTGGGGCTATTAGCAAAAATGTGGCCTTGAATTAGCTGCTACAACAGAACATGCTGAGCCATTAGCCAAAGGGATAGTGGGGAAACTCTTTCTGACCACAGACACTACTCCAGGTTGAGCTGAGTCTGATTTAGCCTACCCTGGTGGGGGAATGGCTTCCAGCTGAGAGAGCAGGGTTAGATATTGGGAAGGAATTGCTGGCTGTGAGGGTGCTGAGGCACTGGCACAGATTGCCATCCCTGAGAGTGCTCCAGGCTAGGAGCCACTCTCCATCCCTGAGAGTGCTCCAGGCCAGGCTGGATGGGGCTTGCAGCAACCTGGGCTGGTGGAAGGTGTCCCTGCCCATGGCAGGGGTGAAACCAGGTAGGGTCAGTAGGTGACTGCAGGACATCTCTGGGGAGCAAGTGGGAAAGCAGCAATACAATGGCTGAAGGAAGAGCTCTGGACAACAGGCACAGCTTGAGGAGGGTTAGAATGGGTGGAAGAGATCTGGGAAATACCTGTGGAGCTTTGAAGTACCTGCATCTCCTCAGCTTTGCCACTGGTTCCTCCTGGGGAGGGGAAAAGTTGTGAGAATACAACTCAGCGTGATGCTTTGCCAGCTTTAAGCCACCACATGGAATTACTGCTCCTACAGTGGTTTATGAGAGCTGCAAATCTGAGTTCTAGGGTAGAATCTCTTTTCCTAATTATAACAAATCTTTATTGATGTCTTTACTGCAGCCAGGATGGTCTCAGCCTGGATTCTTAGCCTAGTTCTTCCCTGTAGAGTTGGTGAGGCATTAGCACAGGTTGCTCAGAGAAACTGCAGATGCTCCAGCCCAGGTTGTATGGGGCTTTGAGCAACCTGGGCTAGTGGAAGGTGTCCCTGCCCATGGCAGGGAGTGGAATGAGACAGTCTTCAAGGTTCCTTCCAATCCAAATTGTTCTGTGGTTCTCTTCTCCCTTCAGGTATCTGTTTTTCCTCTGACCAGGTCTTTGTATCTCTATCCACCCCAACAGCCAGAAGTTCCAGCCTTGCATTTTCTCCCCCATCTCCCTAGATCTTTCCTCCTTTTCTCTCTTCTGTGAAAGAGTTTCTCTCCATCATGCTGATCACCCTTCCAGCCCCACTTCAATCCACATAACCTGCTCCCTCTCCCACTAGCTTTTCTTGGATCACTATACAATGCCGTGGTCCTTCCCAAAGCACTTCTACCCATCCCACACCACTCCGGGGCACTGAAGAAGTTTGGGATGGGTTCAGAACCTGTCAGAATTCATTGATAAAACCAATTTCTGTGGGCACAGCTCAGAGAAGGCTTCTTCACCATTAGTCACACTTGTCACTTCCCTCATTCCCAGCTGATGCCAAGGCATGGGATGCATTTGCATCACTTCTCGGCATGGAGCATCTCTGTCTGCTCGGAAGGGAGTGAGTCTGTTTTCCAGCACTGAGGTGATGGATGAAGCCTCCTGCAGGCTCCAGCTGAGCATGGAGAGCACCAATTTATACTTTAGCTTTGGTTCAGCTTGGGCAGACAAATATTGACTGTGTGGTTGGGACAGAGAGGCTCAGACACACACCACTGCCCATGCTTAGCACACTATGGCATGAGCAGTGGTTTGTGAAGTGCTGTGCAAGAGGGACTTCATGGGCCTGGATGTTAAACTACAAGTGAAGCCTGAATTTCAGTAAAGGAACAGAACATCACAAGCACACAACTACTGTGGATTTAATCGTTCTCATATCAGCCTTCTCCTGTACTTCTGAGTTTGTCTCTCCTTCAATGTTGAGTTCACCT
>NW_008676772.1:21935-22789 GCF_000695815.1 Acanthisitta chloris | reverse complement strand
TGTTAATTTGTCACTGAATCACAGAATATCCTGAACTGGGAGGGACCTACAAAGATCACCAGTCCAACTCCTGCCCTGCACAGGACAGCCCAACAATGCACCCTGTGCCAAACACTCCCTGAGCTCTGTCAGGCTTGGGGCCATGACCACAGCCCTGGGGAGCTGTGCCAGTGCCCAAACACTCTCTGGGGGAAGAATCTGCTCCTGATATCCAATCTCAACCCGTTTCAGTGCCCAATCACCCTCTGGGGGAAGAAACTGCTCCTAATATCCAACCTAAACCTCCCACTGACATGGGCTAACACCTTCCTTTCCTCTCACTACAACCTGTTGTGAGCTGGAAACCCTTTCTGCTGGGATCAAGCAAACCCTGTCAAAGCAGTCAGTTCAAAATGTGGTGCAAACCAACCCTTTTTAGTTTGCTAGGCTTAAAATAGGTCCTAATCCCCAAGTACAGTGAGGGGAATGCAATGGAGTTGTACCATTGACTGCACAGTTTGACTCCAGGCTGGAGACGCCTGCATGGGAAGGTACAATCAATTTAGGTAGGAAAAAGCCTCCAAGATCAGAGACCAACCATTCTCCCAGTACTGCCAAACCCACCACTAACCATGTCCCTAACTGCCAAGCCCACCACTAACCATGTCCCTAAGTGCCACATCTGCATTATTTCCTCTAAAGATACAGAGTCATCCTGTGGACATCTTACCTCAGACTCTCTCCATTCATTTTGAACTTGTTTTTTCTGGACATTTGGGATATGGTTATGTGACCTAGGAAAATAAATCCCTCCTTGATGTCCAAACCATTAAAAATACTCATTATAACCTCCCTGGAATGAGCATCACCAAGTC
>NW_008676772.1:21130-21886 GCF_000695815.1 Acanthisitta chloris | reverse complement strand
TGAGGTTGCTGGTGGTCCACAAGGTCCAGTTTCAGTCTCAGCAGGTAGAAAACAGCCTTGGAAAAGTTGAAGGATAATAAGAGGGGAGAAACCTCTGAAACAGGCCAGTATGGTTTGTACTCTGCCAGTGAAGATGTGAAACAGGTCATATTTCAGCTCCTACAACTGAAGATACCATAAAAAAATCTCTTCTAAGTGACCACAGATAAATTACTGATGTGAAACCATCAAATTTAGTACCTGTGAGTAAATCCACTCTCCGACTCCTTCCCCAGGCTCTTTTCATGAGTAAAGTCAGTCCAAAATTGAATTCTTCAAAGGATAAAGATTTATCTAGTCTTTTTCCCCCTCCATTAGTCTTACCAACTGCTAAAGCAAGTGACAATTTTAGTGTAGTGCAGCTCTGCAAACCTGGATGAGCAATAAAAGCCACTAGGGAGCTAATAAAGCTATTTTGGCCCAAAAACCATTCTAGGCTACAGCTGTAGGTTCTCTGGGACTCTGTATCATCAGAAAAGAAAAAAAATAAACCTCAAACTCATTGCTCCCTCCATTAGTCTTACCAACTGCTAAAGCAAGTGACAATTTTAGTGTAGTGCAGCTCTGCAAACCTGGATGAGCAATAAAAGCCACTAGGGAGCTAATAAAGCTATTTTGGCCCAAAAACCATTCTAGGCTACAGCTGTAGGTTCTCTGGGACTCTGTATCATCAGAAAAGAAAAAAAATAAACCTCAAACTCATTGCTTTGCTCTAAC
>NW_008676772.1:15481-21116 GCF_000695815.1 Acanthisitta chloris | reverse complement strand
TTCAGGTCAAGTCCAGGTCCATCTAACACATCCACACTCACTCCTGCTGCATCCATTCAGCTGTCAGTCAGCGCTGCCAGAAGCTGGTCAGTCTCACAGCCAAATCTTCATCTCATTAGAGGTTAATTGTCTCATTTTGATTTCCTTTTGGTTGTAGGCTGCAAGACCTTCTCCAGTCAGGGCAGGCAGAGATGCTGATGCTCCCAGGGGCTGTGTGGGAGAAGGTGCCTGAGAGTTGTAATCACTGTGAATCTGATTGTTAGAATGGGATTTCTATGTGTCTCCTGAAGTTGGCAGAAGTTTGAGATCTGAGGAACATCTCAGGTCAAACTCACGATGCTTCATTTGACAAGCACTTGAGCTTTAAGAAACCTCTGAAAGAGATTTTGGCAATATCCTTAAGGAACAAGACATGACCTCTGCTTCTGCCTCGTATGCAGGGCAGAGGTAGCCAGGAAAGACCATTAGAGAGCTTGAGCAACTCAAGTGTGTCTCATTTCTAAATAAGTGCTGTATTTTAGCTGAATACTTGTTTCTGTGCCTAATAAGATATTATTTATTGAGATGCCACCAAGTTTCACCCTCAGCTCATTTTAGCTACAAACCACCACCAAGGCTCCTATTGCTTTGCATTCTGAAACAGCCACAATAAGCTCAAAACATCACTAACAGCGGGGGGAAAATGTATGTTTTAAGTGTAGAGTGATTCTGGCATAAAAACAAATGGGATAAAATTGACTGTGACTATAGCTAGGCTGGATATTAAAAGAACATTCCTGTTAAAGCAGTGACAATGTGGAACTGCTTCACTTTGAAGGGTAGCAGAGCCTTAAACTCCAGAGCTTGCTATCTTTCTGCAAGGGATTACGTGACACGGTGTCCTTGGCAGAGAGACTGGAGGCAGTGGTCCAGGAGGGAAGGATGTTCCCATGACTTCCCTCTGAATCCCTCCACAAACACTGGGATCACCATAACCACAGGACCTAGAGCTGTGCTAAGGTTCCCCATCAGCCCTATACGTTGCATATAACTAGATATACAAAATATGTTATATTTACACTCTGTATTTAACCAGAACGAGCATCTGATATTACTCTCCATGTTTCCACTTCCTCAAGGGGGTGAGATAACCATGACATCTATTTTAACACCTCTCCACACCAAGCCTAGCCCATATGTGTATTCTAATCTGTAATCCTCAAGAGCCAAGGGAGTTCTATACTAGCATCTATAGCTTTCAGGGCTATTTCCATGCTTCCTGAGGGATTTGTGTGGTACAGGCCTAGAAGAGTCAAATTCAATGAGCTAATTTCATGGGAAGGAAGGAATTCACCTTGAATATTGCGAGCACTTTGGGGCACCACAATGTAAGAAAGATATAATTAGAGAGCATCCAAAGGAGGCAATAAAGATGGTGAAGGACCTTGAAGGGAAACAATATGAGGAGTGGCTGAGGTAACTTAGTCTATTCAGCCTGGAGAAGAGGAGACTGAGAGGAGACCTCATGGCTGGATACAACTTCTTCATGGAAAGAATTGGAGGGATAGCTCTGACCTCTTCTCTCTGGTCACCAGTGACAGAATCTGAGGGAACAGCCTGAATCTGTATCAGTGGAAGAGGTTTAAGTTGGATATTAGAAAGTTCTTCCCCCAGGGAGTGTTTGGGCACGGAAACAGATTTAGGTTGGGTCTCAGGAGAAGTTTCTTCCCCCAGAGGGTGTTTGGGCACTGGAACAGCTCCCCAGGGCAGTGGTCACAGCCCCAAGGCTGACAGAGCTCAGGGAGTGTTTGGCCAAAGCTCTCAGGCACAGGGTGGGTTTTTGGGGTGTCTGTGCAGAGCAGGAATTGGACTTGATGGTCCTCCTGGGTCCCTTCCACCTCTGCTTATTCTGTGATTCTATGAAGTGCAGAACTCCTAGGGCAAACAGTGTATCTTTGGTTCCACAAGTGACTAAGGTTGTACAATATGCTTTTATAAATAGCCTACATAAATGAATCTCCTTTCAAAAGTTTCTCATACAGCACCATCAGCTTTTCACTTCCAAATATCTTTAGGATGAGCTAAAAAAGTTGCTTGAGCCCTCCCTAAAACCCCAGGGGCTGTGCAGAAGGGCCCAGCAGGCACCTGCCTGAAATTAATTGTGCTTCTACAATGTTCTGATTTCTCCCCCAGTGCCAAAGGGAGTAAAAGCACAGACCAACAGATTCAAAAGTGTGCAAAAACAGCACCCACAACTTCAGCCACAGGAGTGTCTGGGCTGGCCACCTGTCACACACAGCAGAGCACCCCACGGGTCTGGAGCATCCTTGAAGGAAAGGGTAAATAAAACAAGATGAGGCTGGTAGGGGTATTTCATTTGATCTGGAATCACAAACTGTGGGGAATATCCTGCTTCATCTCCTTGAGGCCAATTATTATCATAGTCTTTACACATCATAGAATCCCAGAATTGGATTGGAAGGGACCTGAAAGGTCATCTTGTTCTATGGGCAGGGACACCTTCCACCAGCCCAGGTTTCTCCAAGCCACATCCAACCTGGCCTGGAACACTCCCAGGGATGGAGCAGCCACAGCTGCTCTGGGCAACATGTGCCAGTGCCTCACCACCCTCACATGGGAACAATTCCTTCCTAAAATCCCTAAAGCTGATCACCAGCTTTTCCTCCAAAAAGGAAGTGCATCTTAAAGAACACATTATTTGAAGTAAGCAACTAAAACTTCCGGAGTGTTTTCCTTCCTGCAAATGCTTCAGCTATTCCTGCATGTTAGGATAAGGAGAATTCATTTAATGAGATGATTCTGGGAGCCACAGACCCCTGGGTACATCCCTGGGGCTCTCACCCCTACAACATGCAGACTGGAGGACCAGCAGAGCATGGATCTTCCTCTCAGTAGGAACAGAAATGGACTTTCTCCACTTCGCCTCCCAAGAAAAAAGACTCCTCCTGCAGATCCTGCTGTAGCTGGCAATATTATGGCTTTGACATGTTATTATCCACAGTGGAGGCACAGAGACTATGGAACAGAGCTGTCTAGACAGCCTAGTCTGAGCCACAACGATTCCAAAGGGAAAGGCCATAAACACTCTCATCCTAGAAGGAATCATTACCACAGAAATAAACCCATTCCATAGAAATTGAGCCCAATTCGAAACCAGCTTGTGCTCCAAACTGCAAAGCTCTTCTGCCTAAGTGATCTCATCCCTGGTCAGGAAGTGCTGAAACAAAGCACTAAACAAAACCACTTTGGTTGAGGGGAGTTGTTTCCACCATTCCCTGGTGGGACACTCATCTCCATGGAGAGGCTCTATGCATTAAGCTGAGCTGCAGGAAGCACTCAGAACACTAACTCACAAGCAAGAGGCTTAATCCAGCTGCCTCCAGTGATTCTATTGTGCTGGAGTGATGCTTTAAATCCCAGGGCTGCATCCAATGCCATTTGCACCAAACCTGCCTCATCCAGCCAAGGGGATCCTCAGCATTAGAAAGAGTTGTCCCCATGTGTCCCCCAGCTCATCCACAGTGAAAAAGCAGGACAGCACTTCTAAGCTACTGAATATTTATGGCTCAGAAATGATTGGGAAAGGCTGACTACATCCTACTTTGCAATGTGCAAATCCAGTGCCTTGGTAGACTCCATTTTCCTAGTGTCCCATTTGGATTTTAATGAGCCAAATCTCAGGCATTAACTGCTGGAAATGTATATGATGCCATTATATCTATGGATTTGATATGGAGACATTGAAACCAGGCAGACTCAGCTAAGCAAATTGCTGCTTGCACTGTCTGACCTCCAGCAGAGGTAAGACAGACACTTGGGAACATTAGGAAGAGTGTCCTGTTCTTAGCACTTGAGGCTTCACAGGACTGAGGCAATACCATTCCAGAACACAACCTCGCACTCTTCAGGTGTTGGTCAGTGATTAGGTTGGAGAAACCTTCTCCTATATTGGAATTGTCCTATGTCCTCCCACCTACCACCACCCAATTCAGTTTTCCCTACCAATATTCCCTGAGGGGTCCAGGTGGGCTGTGCTCCAAGGCTTCCAAGTGACATAAAAGTACCCTTGGGGCCCCTTTGGTGATCTGATATTCTTATAAACAAGTTTCATTTGTCATCATTGACTTCAAATGAAATCTGCAGAGGCCACAGACCTTAGTAGGTAATAGACAGAAATAGAGGCTGAAAATTAGGGTTGTCTTGGGGAAGTTATTTCTGCATGGCTTTACCATAGATCTTCATGAAATTTAATGTCACCTCTAAGGGCATTCAGTGCCTAGATTTTGTTATTATTTACAGCCCATTATCTCAAGTACAACACACATAATAGCTCCATGCAGAATATGAGTGTTTAAGGAGAGTCAATGAATAAACCTGTCAGCTCCTGCTCCTCAGCCACATCAGTGTCTGCAGGATAATGGGACACCACCAGGTACACAAATACTGAGCTTCATTATCCAAGAGGAGAAGGCTGTGAACTCAGGGAGCAATAAAGGGAGAATTCTGATGGCATAAATAACCCTCCTTAATGGTACCATCCTAAACCACATCACTCCAATCAGCACCAGTGCCAGACCTCATGCTGGGGGAGCTTCCAGGGTCAAGAAAGGCTAGTGCTGAGTGAGATTTGCTTTGTGTACTGTGTGTCTGCTCTTGGGATCATCAGATTTTAACCATCAGGTCTTTCTTTTAGCATGTATTACTTGTCCTTAATTGATTTAATCTAGTTTCTCTTCCCTTTCACTGTTGCATACTGCAATGTGGTTCTCTTCTAACTCTTTATCACTGGTGGAGAGTATCTATGTGATAGAACCACTGAATGGTTTGGGTTGAAAGGAATCCTATAGATCATCTCATTGCACCCCTGCCATGGGCAGGGTCACCTTCCACCAGCCCAGGTTGCTCCAAGCCCTATCCAACCTGGCCTGGAACACTCCATGGGATGGAGCAGCCACAGCTGCTCTGGGCAACCTGTGCCAGTGCCTCAGCACCCTCACAGCCAACAATTCCTTCCCTATATCCCACCTATCCCTGCCTTCTGACAGTGGCAAGTCATTCCCCTTGTCCTGTCCCTCCAGGCTCTTGTACAAAGTCCCTCTCCAGCTTTCTCCCTTGTTGGTTGTCATGGCTTTGCAAGGACAGTGCTTGGCACCCATTATTCCAGTCCTGATCACACTTGTCCTGGCAAACAGAGAAACTCAAAGACCATTTTTAGCTATTGTGTTCTAGTATACAAATAGGTGTCCAGCTCAGAATATATAAATAAAACCATCCTGTAAGTAAAAGAATATCTGAATTGGTACTTTCTCTTTGAGCGGCTCGTGTTTCAAACTAGAACCCCAAAACAGCAGGTCAAAGGAGGTAATTCTCCCACTCTGCTGATGGCAAACAGAGAAACTCAAAGACCATTTTTAGCTATTGTGTTCTAGTATACAAATAGGTGTCCAGCTCAGAATATATAAATAAAACCATCCTGTAAGTAAAAGAATATCTGAATTGGTACTTTCTCTTTGAGCGGCTCGTGTTTCAAACTAGAACCCCAAAACAGCAGGTCAAAGGAGGTAATTCTCCCACTCTGCTGAGCTCTGGTGAGACCCACCTGGAGTGCTGCACACAGTTCTGGTGAACATAAGAA
>NW_008676772.1:12929-15402 GCF_000695815.1 Acanthisitta chloris | reverse complement strand
TGCTCAGCCTGGAGAAGAGAAGGTTGTGTGGAGACCTCAGAGCAACCTGCCAGGAGCTGAAGGGGCTCCAGGGAAGCTGCAGAGGGACTCTTGGGTAGGAGCTGCAGTGACAGGACAAGAAGTAATGGGGAGAGATTGAAAGAGGGAAATTGAGATGAGATATTAGGAAGACGTTTTTGCTGTGAGGGTGGTGAGACACTGGCACAGGTTGCCCAGGGAGGCTGTGGCTGCCCCAACCCTGGCAGTGTTCACAGCCAGGTTGGCTAAAGCCTTGAGCAACCTGCTCTGGTGGGAGTTGTCCCTGCCCAGGGCAGGGGATTGGCACTAGATGGTCTCTAAGTTCCATTCCAACCTCTAAAATGCTATGATTCTATGAAAACAAGACTCTGATGTGAATCCATTCTGCTTCCAAAATGGAGACAAACTGAAGGACTAATGGGAAAGCCTATGAGAATTCCACACATGTTCTCTTCTTCCTCAGCCTTCTCAGGTAGCACAGATCAACACCTTTATTGAGATAAGTCAAAATAAAAAGCTAGACAAGTCCTTCCTCTTTTGTTAGGAATCCTGTGGTTTATCCCATCTCCCAGGAAGAGGTTCCAATCCGTGAGCATATCATTGTTTTGTTGCACATCCTCTTCTTTTGCAATTTTCAGAGCCATCGAAGCATTTGAACTCTGCGTCACCAAGGATTTGCATTCAGTTTGGGGAAAAGAGTTCTCACAGCACTGAAGAGATCAGATTAATCAGCTCGTGATTTCTCTATGCTTACTGAGTCTTGGAAATTAAATTATTTGCTCATTTGCTAACTGAAAGTAGGAAAATGGTTTTAGGAGAACAGAAAATTTGACAAAGAGGCAGCTGGAAACTCAAAAAGAATTGAATGTGAATTTACTAAAACACTTCAGAAGAAATTTGCTGAACAATTTCAGATCAAAGAAAAGTAATAGGAAAAGGGGAAGGATTTAACTCCTATCAACACAACAGCAGTGAGAACAGTCACCATAGACCCCAGATTGGTTTGGGTTGGAAGGACCTTAAAGCTCATCTCATCCCACCCCCTGCCATGGGCAGGGACAACTTCCACTAGCCCAGGTTACTCCAAGACCCATCCAACCTGGCCTGGAACACTCCCAGGGATGGAGCAGCCACAGCTGCTCTGGGCAACCTGTGCCAGTGTCTCAGCACCCTCACAGCCAACAATTCCTTCCCAATATCCATCTATCCCTGCCCTCTGGCATTGGGAAGCCATTCCCCCTTGTCCTGTCTATCCAGGCCCTTGTATCATAGCATGTTATTATATTAAGAGGTTGGAATGGATCTTAGAGATCATCTAGTCCCAACCCCCTGCCCTGGGCAGGGACACCTCCCACCAGAGCAGGTTGCTCAAGGCTTTAGCCAACCTGGCTGTGAACACTGCCAGGGTTGGGGCAGCCACAGCCTCCCTGGGCAACCTGTGCCAGTGTCTCATCGCTTCCTTTACCTGCTGCAAGGAAGGATTATGTGAAATCAATGCCATTTTTTCCAGCTCATTTCAAGGATCTAAATTAGTTTCATCCTAAAACTGAGCTTGACATATTCCTTTTTTTAATGTATGATATTAAACTAGCAAACTCCACTCCCTGTGCTCACTGGGATGTGTTACAATCAATGGTTCTGCACATAGACATGAGACACTCTTAATCCCAGACCTTATTTCAGACCAATCCTGTTCAGAAAGTTAACTCCATCCTATCACTCCTTACTGATAAATTTGGGACTTGAGGTTTGATCTGGCCAAGAAACACATAGACACACATTGATAGTGGTTTAAATATGACTTATAAATGTTTTAAATCTAGGATCTTCTAGATATGTGTCTGCACTCAGCAGCCCTAGAGCCAAAGCCTAAGCAAGGGGCAAAACAGCAAACTCAGAGGGAACAACACAGCACAGAAGTTGAACAATAAGTCTGTGAGCACCTGGGCCTTGAAGGTACCCAGTGAAATGGAGAAGATGCTGCAGAGAAACAGAAGATGCAAGCAACTCTTAACACAAGGGCAGGATTTCTGTCCTGCTAATTTGACAGACTCAGAGCCCTTGGGAATCTGCAGGCTGGAGTGTGTATCAGCATTGTCTTGCTCTAACATGTTCCTTACCAAAAGCAATGCATGATTGGGGTGTGTAATTAGTCATGGCCACAGCAAGACAAGCCCCACAGATCCATCAAGATGGAGAACATGTGTATGAAGAGATTAAAACCAGTCACTGTAATCTCTCCACCTCAGGCTGTTTGCAACCAATTATGGTGTTTGTAAATATCACTGCTTTAAGATGCATTTCTTGCTAATTGTCTCCATTTTGCTGCATATTTGCCAAGCCAAAAGTGATAAGAATGTGAGATTAGCTGCTCATTAATCCTAACAAATGGGACACACATCCTGCAGTTTGGCATCACTTCCAGCATTACTTAGGGAAAGCCTGAGGCGCATAC
>NW_008676772.1:9810-12480 GCF_000695815.1 Acanthisitta chloris | reverse complement strand
GTCTCTCCTGCCATGGCTGCAGGGAGAGGACTAGAGGGAATGGCCTTGAGCTGAGACAGGGCAGAGGCAGAGGAGATGTTAGAATAAATGTTTTCCCTGTGAGGGTGTCCAGGCACTGGAATATTGCCCAAGGAGGTAGTGGCATCACCATCCCTAGGAGTGTTGAAGAGGCATTTGGATCTGGCACTGGAGGATCTGGTTTAGGGTTTAGGGCTTACAGCAGTGACAGGTTGATAGTTGGATTTGATGATCATAGAGGTCTCCTCCAACCTTGATGGTTCTATGATATAGGAGTTGGTGTTGGAATGTTGCCCAGGGAGGTGGTGGAGTCACCATCCCTGGAAGTGTCTAAGAGGCACCTGGATCTGGTGCTGGAGGACATGGTTTAGGGTTTTGGGGTTACAACAGTGACAGGTTAATGGTTGTACTCTATCATTTTAGAGGTCTCCTCCAACCTTGATGGTTCTATGATTCTACTGCAAATTGCTGCAGCACCTATGAAGCTCTGCCAGCTGCACCAGCACAGGATGTGACCTTTCCCTTTACCTCTCTCATCCAGGAGAACTTGTCACTCATTCGCAGAGGCCAAAGAGGACTTTTGTCTACAGCTCCAGAGAAAGGAACTTTAACAATTCACCAGAACCACCATTCCAGCTGGTAAAAGTTCACATCACATATTTATGCCCAGAAGGATGACAGCAAAGAAACTTCAATGTGTGCAGGTTTTAGCCTCATTATATCAGGCACAGCAAGTAGTAAACACTGGCGTTTCAAATTTAATACTTACAAGAAATCATGGTGTCCATTAATGAAGTTAATTTTTGTAGCCTAACAGCTGATTTTATTCCATCCTGATTTTATCTAGATATGTGGAAAGAGAATATTTTGCTAACAGTCAGGTGTGTGACTCAAAACCTCTTCAAACTTACTGGTAAAATTGCCTTTTCCACCAGTATTTCTATTCATTTCTTAATTCCAACCAGTTTATATTATACAGGACAGTTCACTGACCTGGAAGTGTCCCAGCAAAACTGCCACATCCAGGAAAGAAACCTCTTCCATTTTGATTACGGCATTGGATATACAATTGTGATTTAATCAGTCATCTCAAATCTCTTCCAGGGAGAGCCAAACCAATATCCTTAGGCTCCAGCTGTGTCCAAGCCACGTCTACTCCATCCCATTACCCTGAATGCAACTCACCTCAATATTAGATCCCATAAACATTTTGTAGCTGAAATCTGAGTGCAGATAATGCTAATTAGAGCAGAAAAGACCTGCCAAAGCCCTTTTCAGCCTGGTTTGTAGCTACCACCACACAGAGATCCTTAGCTGTCTCATTAGCAATTCACAGTTTATTATATTGCCAAATTATTGCAGCCTCAAACTTGCAGCAAAAGCTGAATCTCCCCAAGATGCTGATTGTGTCATAAAAATGATCAATGGAAATTAGGATCAGAGCAGGAGAATTGCATCTCACAAGGGCTCAAAGTGGTTTCAATTCTGTTTGGTTATCAGGCAATAACCCATTGCTATAAATGCAGAATGGAAATGCATTGCCAATTGGTCTCTTATCACTGAGGCCTTAAATCTTTGGGCTGTGTCTGACACTGAGCCTGATAAGCAGCAGGATGAGCACTGAGGTGAGTTTGGTGCTCTCCTGTGCTTTGTTTCAAGTCATTCCCAATGACACAAGAAAACTTCATATCCACAGTTTGTTGCTTCCTTCTTAAACAAATGTTTAACCCCAATAAAGGTTTTCACAGCTCAAATACGATTTTCTTACCTATCAGTTCATCATGAGTTTGGCATGTTATAGGTGACAGATAGTGCTTTCACCTACACTTTATCTTTAGAATATCACAAATACATGCACGGGAAAAATACAATTTATTTTCCTCCATTAATACATATATTTTTTGTATTCATATATATATTTTGCGTTAATGTATTACCATATATTAATCCCTGTATTTCCTCTATTATTACATACAAACTCCTTGTCCCTACTTGGAGCATGTTGCTCTACAAGCTGTAAAATCACATGTACTCCTAGAAGGAATATTTAAAATGTTCATGTTATCTTTACCAGGAAAATGGGATGAGATCCTGAGCCACCTTGGATAGGATCCTGAGCATCCTTGGGATGGGCCTGGAGCCACCTGGACTAGTGGAAGGTGTCCCTGCCCATGGTACAGGGTTGGAATAAAATGATCTTTAAGGTCCCTTCCAACCATTCTAGGATTTGATGAAAACTGGGATTTAACACTTAAAAATCAGGATCACAGTTATATGAACAGTGTAAAATTAATAACTACATTTCTTAAGTGCTGTTTTGGGGACCTTAATTAAAGCACTATATAAGTTTTACCACACAGCAAAGACATCTAAGCATAAAGGGAAAATTGTCCCTGAGCCTATATTCATCCATAACATGTATTTGTATATATGAAAACTGGGATTTAACACTTAAAAATCAGGATCACAGTTATATGAACAGTGTAAAATTAATAACTACATTTCTTAAGTGCTGTTTTGGGGACCTTAATTAAAGCACTATATAAGTTTTACCACACAGCAAAGACATCTAAGCATAAAGGGAAAATTGTCCCTGAGCCTATATTCATCCATAACATGTATTTGTATATATTCCCTATGTACCTACCTCTT
>NW_008676772.1:2846-9794 GCF_000695815.1 Acanthisitta chloris | reverse complement strand
TTCCCTAGATATTCCACTATATATTTCTATCTATTTCCTACATATTTCTTCTATAATTTCCCACATATTTCCCTATATATTCACTCTGTATTTCTACCTGTTTCCCCTACTATGCATTTCCCCTACATTTCCCTATCTATTTCTATGCATTTCCCCTATCTATTTCTATGTATTTCCCCACATTCCCTCACAATATTCCTGCCAGCCCTTCCCTTCCAGCTGTTTGTGCTGCCTAATGAGCTTGCTGAAGCAGCAGCCCCTGGTGCATGTATCATTCCCAGCAGAATGGATCCCAGTTCTGCCAGGACCTGTGCAATCCCAGCAATGAATGCATTCCATAATCATCCCTGTCACAACTGGATGAAGCTGCTCTCCAGGAGCCTTTCACTTAGCAGGTGCAGTGAGCTCAGGGAAAGCATTTCAGAAGCAATCACAGAGCTCTTGGGGGACAGAGCCATTTGTCAACTTGAGTTCTGGAAATTAAAAGACATCACTTCCAGGACAAGATGCTCAATCTGAACTCCTGTGATATCCTTTCCTGTCAAAAGGATTTCTGCCAGCGAAGCATTCAAGCAGTTCAACACACCAATTGAATTCAGGAACCCAGGTCATGAATTTAGGGGTTTGCATGTTCCTGGGGCCCTTCCTGGCACAAATACTCAAGAAGTATGTGCATGTTCATACAGTGATGAATCCAATGCTGAGCACAACTTTTTCCATGGTGACTTAATTATTACTAAGCTTAAAATATATTTTTATCCTTTTGATATTTTGCTTGTCAAAAATCCACTGATCATAGAATGATTGAGGTTGGAAAAGATCTCTAAGATCATCAAGTTCAACATTTTAACAAACACCACCATGTCCACTAAACCATATCATGAAGTGCCACATCCACTCATGTTTTGAACAATTCCAGGGATGAAGACTTCCAGGACTTTCAGCCCAGTTCTGGTGTCCTCAACATCAGAAGGACATGGAATTGTTGGTGTAAGTCTAGAGGAGACCACAAGGCTAATCAGAATAAGATCATCAAGTTCAACATTTTAACAAACACCACCATGTCCACTAAACCATATCATGAAGTGCCACATCCACTCATGTTTTGAACAATTCCAGGGATGAAGACTTCCAGGACTTTCAGCCCAGTTCTGGTGTCCTCAACATCAGAAGGACATGGAATTGTTGGTGTAAGTCTAGAGGAGACCACAAGGCTAATCAGAAGTCTGGAGCACCTTTGAGGACAGGACATGGAATTGTTGGTGTAAGTCTAGAGGAGACCACAAGGCTAATCAGAAGTCTGGAGCACCTTCCCTATGAGGACAAGGGAGTTGGGTTGGGGCTGTTCAGCCTGGAGAAGAGAAGGTTGTGTGGAGAGCTCAGAGCAACCTGCCAGGAGCTGAAGGGGCTCCAGGAAAGCTGCAGAGGGATCTGTGTCAGGAACTGCAGGGACAAGACAAGGAGTAATGGGGAGAAACTTAAAGAGGGAAATTTAGATGAGATATTAGGCAGAAGTTTTTGCTGTGAGACACTGGCACAGGTTGCCCAGGGAGGCTGTGGCTGCCCCAACCCTGGCAGTGTTCAAAGCCAGGTTGGCTAAAGCCTTGAGCAACCTGCTCTGGTGAGAGGTGTCCTAAGGAAAATGGCTTTGGGGGAGCCATTGGCCTGCAGAAGTCACTTCAGTCTTCCTGAAGAGACAACCATGTCCCCTCCTGTCGCTGCCCACTAAAAGTTCAGCTGCTAAACTACCACTTCCTGTAAAGAAAAAGAGACTGGGTCAAACATCCTCTCATACATAAGCCATGACCCTTTACTTCCTGCAGAACTTCAAGATATACTCAGGCACAGACAGAAGACATCACTTGGGTATCTACATTTGTACCTACCTCCCAGGTTTGTCTCTCTCTGGTTTAAAATCACCATTCTTATACTTCTAAACAACACGGATGTCCTTGGAGTGCACCTGCGATCACTGAAGCTGGAAGGGTATGTGGGATCACCTTGTTTAAGCCTCTGCTCAAAGCAGGCCCCCAAAGAGGGGTCTGCATGCACTCTTGGGTTTGGGTCCATCCATGTCATTTGCCCCATTTCCCTCCACTCAAGTTTTCCCAGGGCCTGCTCAGAACAGAGCAGAGTGTCACACACAGATTCCCACCCAGAGACACATGAAGGATGAGAAACCAGCAGCAATCTCATTCTCCAACAAGGTTATTTACAGCACACACCAGGGTACAGGGCATGAACTCACCGGGAATGTTGCAATATAGATCTGAGTGAGGACACTGCAGAGCCTCCCTGGCAGCACACTCAATCAACAGCAAATCACAGAGGTTTCACACTGCTGCTGCCCCTGTGGCTTCTATTTTCCAGTGGCATTACTGCCTGGCTTGAGGCAGGCAAGGAAAATATCTCAGGTCTCAGGTAGTAAAGTGTTAAGGAAATTATCTCCAAAACTGAAAAGCTTTCACAGAATCCCAGAATCAGTTCAGGTAGAAGGGCCCACAGTGGCTCACTGGTCCCACCTCCCTGCTCAGGCAGGACCATCCCAGAGCACAGGGCTCAGGAGAGTGTTCAGATGGTTCTGGAATATCTCCAGTGAGGGAGAATCTGCACCTCTCTGGGCAATCTGTTCAGTCACTGCACAGGAAAGAAGTTCTTCCTCATGTTCAGGTGGAACATCTTGTGCATTAGTTTCTGCCCATTACCTCTTGTTTTATTGGTTTGCACCACTGAGCAGAGTCTGACCATCCTCTTGGAACTTACCATTCATGGGCTTGAGTACATTAGTGAGGTCCCTCTCTGTTGTTTTTTCTTGAGGCTGAACAGCCCCAACTCCCTCAGCCTTTCCTCATCAGTGAGGAGTTCCTTCTCTGAAATGGAAAGCCAGCTGGCCTTTCAAATGGGAAGTTAAATAAAAGAATAGGTGAATTCAACAGAAACTCTTCCCAAAGGGCCTTCCCATCACTTGGCTTAGCTGCACTACTGTCAGATGCCCCTGGGACACCTCAATGTCCAGATGTGACACATTTTGCTCATCACACATTAAGGGATCCCCTTTGCCACCTGTGCAGCAGCTGATGGCAGTGACTGGGTTATCCCAAGGAGTGACCCACAGCAGAGACAAGAGCTGAAACCAAAGGAAGGTGAGAGAAGTATTTCCAAAGCCAATTGTGCTGGAGCATTGGCATTATGGATTTTGTCCATCACCTCTTCATGTGTGTCCCTGTGCCCTGTCCTTCTGTGAGGGTGGTGAGACACTGGCACAGGTTGCCCAGGGAGGCTGTGGTTGCCCCAGCCCTGGCAGTGTTCACAGCCAGGTTGGCTAAAGCCTTGAGCAACCTGCTCTGGTGGGAGGTGTCCCTGCCCAGGGCAGGGGGTGGCACTGGATCATCTCTAAGCTCCATTCCAACTTACCCAACCCATAACTTACTATGATTCCACAGTATGATTCTAGTACATATATCAGGAAGACACACAAACATCTCCAACCTTCTGGGCCTCAGGGAGAAATTGCACTTCAATAGATTGTCCTTGTCTTCTGGGACTGCTCTAAGATAGGCATTTGCTCATGGACAATGCACAAATCTTCCAGGTTCCTGAGCCCCCACTAGTCACCCAAGTTGGAAGGGGTATCCAATGGGCTCCAACTCTCAATTAGGCTGGCCAGAGCCCCACTGGAACAGCAAGAAACTCCAACCAGAGGAAATATTGGCAGCAGGACAGAAGGATTATCATCATAGTTGTCACTCAAGTCACAACCCCACCAGCTGCAAGGTGGGAATCTGTTCAAGGCCAAGATGAGCCACACCATCAAGCAACAAGAGGTGATTACTCCCCAAAAAGCAAATTAATTCACTCCCACAGGGCTGACACAGGCCATAAAGACCAGGGTAGGTCACATAATCCCAGAACTGAGCAACCTGCCTGGTCCTGGGATGCTCTCATACAACTGGGAGCCCATTTGGAGGTCCAGACACAGCTGATGGGCAGGATCAACCATAGCCATATTACATCAGTGCCCCAAATACTACTAAGATGTAGGTAAAAATCAAGGAAAAGGTAAAAATACAGAATGATCTGAAATAAAATCATATCCAAAAGTGATTTAAAATAAGCTTTAGAAGAACAAGAATCAAAACCATGACAAATTTCCCTAGCACCACCCCTATATCTTGTTCCAGCTCTCCCAGCACCAAAGCTGTTGCCATCTGCATCCCTAAGAGGTATCATAAATCCCTGCCCTAATTTTGCTGACCAATTCTCTATTTGAATCTGCCCACCAAAAATCAAGGGAGCTACAGAGTTTTCCCCTCAGCTTTCATTTCAGTTGGATGCCAAAGTCCCATCACACCTGTGGATGCACCAGGAGCTGTGGAGGCACTCACAGCTTAACACACAACCTCTCAAATGCTTCATTTAACTACTCCTGAAGAGAAATTAAAGTGAAACAATTGCTTTGAAGTACTCAGTTTACTCACACAACATCTCTGTCTTAAATCCATGCCAAGCTCAGCCTTGTTAATCGCTTCTTTGGTCATTATTATTAGAGCTGATAATCATAATCACTTATTAACTGAGTTGACAAAGTGTGTGGCTTATTATGAGCCTGCCAAGGCTGAGCTTGTTCCCTGGATTTTGAGCCTTGTGCAACTGGAGTCAATTGAAAGTTTTGATTGTCATAATAGGTTAATGTTTATTTGCTCAATGACTTAATCCAGAGGCAGAGGAGAGGCAACAGTGCCTGTACCACACAGCAGCTTTCCTAATGAGTCTCTCATTGGTGTGGAGGATGTGCTGGCACTTGTGAACACAACAAACAGCCTCAGCTCTGTAATTAAGTTCCTTCTCCAATGGAACAAAGCAAAACACCCATTTTTACAGCTGAGGATGGCAATAATTAGAGCTCAGCCCTACAAGGCTGCATGCAAAACACTGCCTGATGCTCTGTGGCACAAAGAGATGTTTTGCTTCATTTACAGGGACTCTGCATTCTTTAGGAATTCAGAAGCTCTAAGGAAGCAAGTAGAGACAATAATACCCCCAGAGCAGAGCAGCTCACCAGAAGGGGAGAGTAAGGAGCCAATTAAAGGAGCAGGACACACATTCTTCCAGCTCAAGTCAATATATCCTCATCTTTGTTAATGGGAAGTACTTTAGTTTGCAGTCCAGGAAAGCAAGAGTCAGCACCATTGGCCTCTTAGCAAGGCAGCCTAAAATTAGCAGTGGAATAGTGCACAGAGGAAGCAAAGTGCTGGGATTTATTGCCCACTCTGCTCATGGGGTGCTTCTCCCATCACAGCACGGCAGCTCAGGCCTCTCTGGGCAGCTCCAGTTCACCACAATATTGAAAGCACTGAGATTGGTGGTGCCATCAACAGTCAATGCCATTGACAGGGCATGGATATACTCAGGGAGCTCCAGGCTAATTAACTTCCCACCACATCATCTGCCTTTTGTTTCTCTTCAAGGCTTTGCAACCTCATTTTCATAGAATCCCACAGTGGTTTGTCTTGGAAGGACCTTAAATCCCATCTCACTCCACTCCCTGCCATGGGCAGGGACACCTTCCACTAGCCCAGGTTGCTCCAAGGCACATCCAACCTGGCCTGGAACACCCCCAGGGATTTGCTTCTCAAAGCTTCTCACAGCTACTTCCAACTCTGATGGGGTTTAACCACACACCTTTAGAGACAATTTATTTGGAAAGCAAAAGTTACAGAACAAAAATGTGGGAGAGGAAAATCTTGACAACACAGACATTGAGGGGCTGAGCATGTACAGAGAAGAGAATGGAGCTGAGGAAGGGGCTGGAGCACAAGGAGCAGCTGAGGGAGCTCTGGGGGCTCAGCCTGGAGACCAGGAGGCTCAGGGAGGACCTTCTCATGCTCTACAGTTCCCTGTCAGGAGATGCAGCCAGGTAGGATCAGGCTCTGCTCCAAAACCCTTCCACAAAGCTGAGCCTCTGCTCTCTGCAGTCTGTGGCTTTGATACTCAAGCATGATTAATCCTCATGAATCAGCTGTGTAAAGCTGGTGGAAACCTTTATAACCACAGCTAAGATTTGGGTTTGGCATGAAGCTGATTCCAGTCCAACCCAGACAATTTAGTCAGGAGATTGGACCAGGTGACCCATTGTGGTCCCTTCCAACCTAGGGCTGTGACTCTTGCTAGGTTAAGTCAGGATCTGCAAAGGTGAGACAGGGTGAGGAAAAGCAGCTGGAAGACAGAACTATCTATAAACCTAAACTCATCCCAACCCACCAAATTATCCCATCCTCCCTCCAAAACGCATTCAAAGCAACAACACTGAGGTTCAAGCAAGCTGAAGCAGTTTTGCTGAGCCTGAGAGCTCCTCAGCAGATTAAATATGCCACCTCCAATAAAGAAATATAGCCCCCAACCATTGAATTGTAGCCAGATAGAGCACAGAGCCATATCAAACAGATATCTGCTACAAGAACAAGGGGCTGCTTTCAAAAGTGATGAGTGCCCTTGTTTCCTAGGCTTGAAGAGTGCTTGTGGAGAGAGCCTGCTGTGAGCATAGGAGGATGTCATGTATAATAGAGCAGCCTGCTGCTGATGGTGCTGAGCTGCTGAATTACCAGGGCTTTGATGTGGGAAGAAAACAAAGAAATCAGAATGAAAAAGCCCCCTAAAAAAGCAAAGCACTTCATATCTCCCATGAAAAACTGAAGCCTTCAGAAAGAACACATCACTGGAGTTAATAAAAGCCAGGGGGGCGTGCAGGGAGGTTGTTATCATACATGGAATAAAGGCACACACAAATACCCATCGTGGAGTGGAGGGGAAGCAGTTACAGCTGATCTCCAAAGAGGATTTGAGTAAGCTGCTGACTCTGGCTAGGAAATATCTCCAAGGCCAAGAGATTTTATAAGCTCACCCTTACAGACTCCAATCTTATCCAGTCAAACAAGGAGGTAATCTCAA
>NW_008676772.1:0-2821 GCF_000695815.1 Acanthisitta chloris | reverse complement strand
CCAGCCATACCTGTCAGGAACTAGAATTAGCATTGATGTCTGCTTCAAATCCCACATCCAAAGCCATTTCCCTTCCTCTCCCAGGTTCACTGACACAGCCTCACACCTGCAACCAAGCTGTGCAGAACCCAGCTGGAAAATGGGTTGAAGTGAGGTGAAGACCCATTGAGAGAATGAGGTGAAGTCCCACTGAAAGAATGAGTGAAAGTGAGGTGAAGTCCCACTGACCCCACCACCTGCACCGGATTAGGGCTGTAGTGCCCAAGCTGTGCCCTTTGCACTGTCAGAGAAGACCTTTGCCAGCTGTTTGGAAAACAAATAACTTCCCTGAAGACCTAACTGCAGAAGAACTCATTTTGTGTACGTTCCTACAATTTTTCCTCCACCCTTTGTTATCACCATCTCTTCAACCTTCCTTCCCCTCATTATCTAGTAATATAGAGTCACAGAATGGTTTGGGTTGGAAGAGACCTTAAGGATCCCCTTGTTCCACCCTCTGCCATGGCCAGGGACACCTCCCACCAGCCCAGCTTGCTCCAAGCCCCATCCAACCTGGCCTGGAACACTCCCAGGGATGGAGCAGCCACAGCTGCTCTGGGCAACCTGTGCCAGTGTCTCAGCACCCTCACAGGCAGGAATTCCTTCTCAATATCCCATCTAAACCCACTCTGTCAGCCAGCATATTAAATGCCTCTCGTGAATCATCAGTCCGTATCCACATTCCAGCATCACCCAGGACCACCAGCATCCTCCTTGGATGGCCCAGTGAGCCCTATCAGAGACCACACAGCATCTGAAGTCAGTCTGGCAAATAATACCAAGAAATCTCCTCTTCCAAAGTGCAACTTGGCAAGAAATGATAACAAACAGCCCTTGCAGCAAAAGGACAGCTCCTGCTTTGTGATGGAGTTATGGACAATACCCCAATTCTGAAGAGATAGAGCTAAAGAGAGAAAGTTCTTGCAGGAATTGAAGAGCTAATTTTAGCTTAACCTCAGCTAAACAGCAATGTGGAGAAATTTGCTGAGATGTGTTTGGCCAGGAAATCTATGCTCATATTGAAGCCTGTTACTGCAGCCTTCTATTACAAGAGGACATAAAATGCATAGGCTGGGAAAATAGAACCTCCTGAATGTGCATATCAAATCTTTTCTCACAAGGTAGAGCATATTCAATGTAGTATTACACCAGACCATGTTTAGCCTGTGCATTGAGAGTTTGAAACAACACCTCAAGAAGCCTTTAGACAATTTGCAATAGCTTGAATAAATTCAATTAAATAGCTCTAACAGTGTATAGTCACAAGATACCAGGATCTCCAGACTGAGAGGTTTAAGAAGATACAAGAAATGAAGTTGTTGGCACAATCAGAGTCTGATCTGTGTTCAAAGCTGTGAAATTACACAACAGCTCAAGGAAAACTTGGCTTGGCACCTACAATTAAAACCCAGTCACAGATGGAGCCTTTCTGCAAGGACAAAGCAACACCCAGAGGTCTGGGGTTGCACCAATCACACAGCACAGAGATACCACCAAGTACTGTAGGGTTTAACCACTGCACACAACTTAGAATCACACAATCATTTAGCCTGGAAAAGCTCTCCAAAATCAGCAAGTCCAACCATTCCCCAGCACTGCCAAGGCCACCACTAACCATGTCCCCAAGTGCCACATCCACATGGCTGTTAAATCCCTTCAGGGATGGTGACTCCACCACTGCCCTGGGCAGCTCTGCCAGGGCTGGAAAGACCTTTCCTGAAGGAATTTGCCCTAATACCCAACCTAAACCTCCTCAGCACAACTTAAAGTCCCTTTTACCAGCACAGTATTAAACAGCTCTGCACAGAGCCACAGGCACCTAAAGTAGCACTTCAGGCCACCACAGCTTTGAAGTAGATACCTGGAACATCTCTTTATAAGGAATCCCATAATCAAACCTGGATTTATCAGAATATTAGGGAGAAAAAGGTAACACCTGAAGCAAAAAAAAAAACAAAACAAAACAAAACAAAAACCAACCCAGCACAAAGCAACTGCATTAACCACAACAGAAATGCAAAGAGTTTATAAGTCCATGTTTTCCAACCATGTATCTCTGCAGGTAAATTCTTGCTTGTGGGTTGAGTCAGCAGCAGCTTTAGAGTGGTGGAGTCACCATCCCTGAAGGGATTTAACAGCCATGTGGATGTGGCACTTGGGGACATGGTTAGTGGTGGCCTTGGCAGTGCTGAGGAATGGTTGGACTTGCTGATTTTGGAGAGCTTTTCCAGGCTAAATGATTGTGTGATTCTAAGTTGTGTGCAGTGGTTAAACCCTACAGTACTTGGTGGTATCTCTGTGCTGTGTGATTGGTGCAACCCCAGACCTCTGGGTGTTGCTTTGTCCTTGCAGAAAGGCTCCATCTGTGACTGGGTTTTAATTGTAGGTGCCAAGCCAAGTTTTCCTTGAGCTGTTGTGTAATTTCACAGCTTTGAACACAGATCAGACTCTGATTGTGCCAACAACTTCATTTCTTGTATCTTCTTAAACCTCTAAAATGCAGCAAAGCTTATGTGGACAATATTTTCTCCAGAAATTTGGCTTATTTCCCCTTCACTCAGCCTGGTGAGGAAGCACAACCACACTGTGAGCCCCAAATCCTCAGCCCACCTGGGGAAACCACACCACCAGATCAGACAAGACACCCAACACCTGCCCCAAAGGGAGAGGCCCTGAAACCAATTTACACCTTCCCAGGAGTGCCATTATGCACCTGTGTCTCAGGCACAAAAGCCTTTCAGGACAATTTCCCTGGAGGCACCAAAATCATGTCCACATGGTT
>NW_008676771.1:7758-9173 GCF_000695815.1 Acanthisitta chloris | reverse complement strand
GTGGGGAGCGTGGGGAGCGTGGGGAGCCGGCGCTCCACCGCTAATGAAAATCGGAAACCGATTGAACAGCACAAGGTGCCCAGGCAGCAGGTTGTGGAAATGAGGAAGGGAAAGGGGGGGAGCGTGGGGGGCTAATGGAAGCTTCTGCGAAGCGGATGTCGTATTGATTGCTGTGTGTCTATATTTATATATTATCAAGTATATAAACTTCAGCAGATGTATGGCGCATAGATAAATAAAATGCATGCTGAAAAATTAATGAAATGTACATGCAAATCCACCACCATCGATCATGTTGGCTGCCAGGACCAGAGGGCTTTTTACTTTTAGGCTTTTTCCTTCCTTTCTTTCATATGCTCTCCCTCCTTCCCCTCTAAGAAAAAAAAAATAAACCCCAAATTCCCCCACTTGAGAAATTCCTCAGCCCAGGCCCAGATGAAATGTGGCAGGATTTTGTGAGTGTTTTGTCTGAGTGCTGCCTGGGAGCTGTGTGGTGTGGCAGGGCAGGTGAGGAGTTGGGAACCAAGAGAGTACCTGGGGGTGGCAGAGCAGTGTTTTACCGCGAGCAGGTGGCCTGTGTGTGAGGGTGAAGGAGTCTGGGCAGATGCTGGCTAAGTAAAAAGCATTTCTGAAGTGGGAGGGAACTGTTATTTTAGGGAAGTCCCCAAAGAACCTAATGCCTCCGGTCACTCCTCTGGTGGTGGCTGGCAGGAGGGTTGTTACAGGCCAAGTTAGCAGGATTGGGATGGGAAGACAAACCTGCAGCGTAAGGTTTTGGGCTGAGAGAACCCTCTGGGAGCTTTGTCACTGAGTTCTGTAAGAATGGCACAGGGAGAAAGGTTTCTGGATGCTTTTTCTTCAGGGATAGTAGGTGTCTGATGAGTGAATATGGGAATTTCCCTTTGTGCTGGGGACTGCAGCGAGTCCTGCAGGGCTGTGGGAAGCCTTACTGCCTCGTGGGCTGGGAGAGCAGCTCACCTGGCTGCAGATAAGTCCCATCTGCCCTTTGCACTTTCTATTAAGGTTTTCCTCACTTTGTTTGGAGTAGCAGGAAGCAAAGGACTTTGCTTGGAGCGTTTGGTTCCTGTGTGTCCTTTCCCAACAGCCATATCCCCTCCTCCCTGGAGTGGACACTTAGCACATTGCCTCTCCTCCCCAGCTCTGTGCTGCAGCTGGCAGGGGCTGCCTGGGTGCAGCACCAGGCCCCGTGCAGAGCTGCACAGTGCCTGGAAGCAGAAGCCAGAGCCCGAGAGAAGAGCAGTGCCAAGCTCTTGAACATCATCCCCTGCTTGAGGCAGGGCTGGTTGGCAGCCAGGCTGCGAAATCGTTGTACATCCCTGCAGTGGACAGTGACCATCTTCTGTGAGCCCCTGGGGAGACGAGAGGGGCCTGGCCGTGGGACGAGTGGCTGGAGC
>NW_008676771.1:2044-7741 GCF_000695815.1 Acanthisitta chloris | reverse complement strand
GCTCCCCGGGGCTGCCTGGGGCGGGGGGGGACGAGTATTTTTAGCCACTCTTTCTGTAGTTGCTGTTTGTTGTTAGCTGTGTCCCATTGTGAGTGGCAATGCTCCGCGCTCGCCGAGGGTCACCAAGAGTTTAATAGAGCAACCACACAGCTCCTTGGTGGTGCAGCTGGTGACCCACTCCCAGCTTCGCTGCAGTCTCTGCTCTACCCATCCTGCTGCCCTGGAGCAGAGCTGCTGCCTCCTGCCTGGGCTGGAGTCCAGGCACGAGTGGAGCTGTGCTGGGCAAGGTGCTGCTTTGAGACATCTGAGCTGCAGCTGGGCACTAGTGCCCTCCTTTACCTGCTGTTATTTCTTAGCAGTGTCACATGGCTTCTTTTGCTTCCTTTAGCCTCTGATTTCAGCACTTGGTTTGACCTGCTTTTCGGGATGTGCTCCGAACAGAAACTGCGGGTGAGAACCCGTCAGAGATTGCCTTCCTCTCCCTGTCCAGTGTCAGGTCAGGCTGTGCCACTCCTCCAGGCAGAAACTCTGCCAGGAATGGATTTCCTCAGTTTGGCAAACCACATTTCATGTTGTTGCTGTGAGCCGGGCAAGAAATGAGAGGTTAGGGATGTGTTAGAGCCTGGACAGCTGCAGTGCGACTCCAGAGGTGTGAGATGGCGTGTGATGACCTGCACCAAGAGAGCTGGCCTGGAGGCTCCTTTCCTGGGCACCAAGATCCCAGGTGTTCTGGTGTGAGCCAGCCCCTCACTGTGTCCCGTGGGGAGGGCACAGGGAGGTGCTGAGGGCACACTCTGCCCTGGTTCTGAGCCGTGCTGCTGGGCGGGACGTGCTGAGGGCACACTCTGCCCTGGTTCCGAGCCGTGCTGCCGGGCAGGATGGGAGCTGCAGCTCCGCAGCGCGTGGGCCTGGCTCCTCTCCTCGCTTCCTCCAGAAACCATGAGGGGAAACTAAGGGAGAGTTCAGATGACAATTAAAAAGGCAAAGAAAACCCCACAGAAGATGAGCAGCAAGGCAACGCGTTTTTTTCTTTGACACTTTTTCATTCCCCCCTACTCCGTCTTCCTCCCGGTGTTTCCAGGAGACTCTCTCGTCGGCTCAGAAAGCTGCGTAGGCCCATGGCGGCTCAACCTTTCCCTCTCCCCGAGCCCCGGTCTAATCAACCCCTATAATTTATGCAGAAAATATGATTTATATTTAATTTCACCACACTTGCATTGTTAATTTGAGATGTAATTAACCCGTCGCTATGACAACTAATTTCGTGATGCCGTAAATTACCGCCGTCTTTTCATCAAAATTCAGTTACTTTGGCTCCTGTGTGCAATGTACTGATGCAATTAGGTTGCTAAGGGCAACCCAAAAGTGTTCAATTTCTTTTGTGTATCTGCAGTGGGGTAGAAGCTCTGGTGTGTTATCCCAAAGTCCTGTTTTCTTTGGTAAAGAGCAGGGCAGACGAGTCCATGAAGGAATGTGCGTGAGGGAGACGGAGCGGAAGAGTGTCCTGCGCTGGGGTTTCCCTGCCTGAGCCTCTCCCTCCACCTCTCCCTGTGTTTATTTCTCTAATTGTTTTAAAAGAGCCGAGCTCCTGGTCACGCATGACCCTGTTCTCTTAAGCCAGCTCTCTCTGTCTTCTCCCTTCCTCTCTCCCAGGCTTTCCTCCTTGATGGTTTGGGGAGAAACTAGGCAATGAGGGAAAGCTTTCAGTGCTGCTTTCATCCTAGACACCAGCAACGCGCCTCAGTCCTTCCCTAAGAGTTTGTGTCCCTCTGAATTTGTGTGTGTGTGCAGAGAGAACTTGTTTATATAGATCTCCCCCCCCTTCTTTATTTAAAACAAAAACCCTCTGTGTTGCTTTTGTCACGTTAATTCCCATTTTGCCAACACCAGGGGCCCAGGCAGACGAGTTACCAAGGAACACAAAATTTTAATTAGTGTATTTTAATCATTCAGGCTTTCCGAGCTAATCCACATACCCTAGAGAATTCCCGAGATGCAGCACTGCTCTGCTTTACCATTTATTGTTGAGTCTATTATAATTACTGTTAGCAGGTGGGGACTGGGAGATGTTTATTATGAGTTTTTCATCTTTAGTATAATTACCGAAAAAAACAAAATAAAAAGATGTTGGTGCATTTTGTTTTCCTAAAGGTTGTGGGTTGTTGTTTTTTTTTTTTTTTTTTGAGGGGGGTATTTTTCCCATTCCTTGCAGGCAGGTGCTCACCAATTAGTGCCTTTTTCGCTGGTTTTATTTATTTTGTTGATCACTGACTCACCTTTACTTTTTCAGGATGGAAGTAGAAGCCAGTGGCTCCTGGATGGAGTGAGTTTACCTAATTTAAAGCAGGAGATTAAGCTGGGACAGAGCTAGACACGCTCAGGATCCCACCACAGTGGGTGGGTAGAGTGTGCTGAGGAGGGATGTCTCCATTTGGGGCGAGTTTGTTTGTGTTTTGCTGCCTTGCTGCCGTGTCTTAAGTGGTAGAGTTTCATCAGCATGATTGATAGGAGTGATGAGCAGGTAGGAAGTGTGTCTGTGAGCAGGTGTGTGCACAACTGCACTGCTCTGTGTGCAGAAGTGTAGGTGGGCACCTTTGGATGTGTTTCTGTCAGGATTCAGTCGTGGTTGCAGGGGTGTGCAGGGATGTGCTCACCCTTTCTGTGAGCAGCGTGGTGTGGTACTGGATCTTTGTTGCACAGGGAGTGTTAGTGTGGAGAAGGAAGGAGGTGATTCCTTGAGCTCTGAAGTAGGATGCTTTCATCAGGTGAGCCTTTTATTCATCCTGGCCACTGCAGAAAAACTACTGCTGCCTTTTGAAGCCAAACTTTTCTGCGTGATCCTCAAAACAAGATTCTGGCCTCTTGTTTTGCAGCTGTAGCTTGCAGCAGGGTGGGGAGTGTCTGTGCCTGTCCTCCAAGACCAGCTTGTAGCAGGCAGGTACCTTCTCCAAGCACAAATGCCTGGGAGAGGAGCAAGAGGGGATACACGGGCTGCAGGCAGCACTGTTCCCTCCTTTCTGTAATGGCCTGATGAAACTTGGGAAAGGTGAGTCAGTCTGAGGGCATTAGTTCCCCATTATATGCCATGACATTAGGCAATACTTTAAAATTTACAATCTATGGGAGTTCTCCAGGTTTCATCTTAAGTTTGGAGGTCAAACAGACTCTCATATCCCTAAGCAAAGCCCCTTTAGAGAGGCTGAGTTTCAGCTGCTTCCATCTCTGTCTGGTGCCTTCTGCCTCGTTTGATGTCTGCTCCCGTGTCATCTGAGGGAGCAGCTTGTTTCAGGACATCCAGAAGCTGACTGGGCCCTCTCACCCCCATGCTGCTGGCTCTGTGGGTTGAAGTCTGGACTGAGAGAGCTTAATTGAGAGCTCAGAAGGAGTTTACAGCTAGGTGTGTATTTTAGCCTGTCTTTATCCATATCCAACTCTGCAGTTAGGAATCCTCAAACCAAAATTCCATGTTTAGGGGTTTCTCTGTGAAAATACCATTCTGATTCTGGACAACTCTGGTCAGGGACACCCCAGATCCATCCTGTGCCTTCACTGCTTCCTCCCACCTCATGGCTGAATCAGGAAAATGAGCCCCTTCACCTTACACTTTAAAGGCTGAGTGCAAACATTTTCTTCTCCCTGATGACGATTTTCAAGTTTTCCTGGAAAATTCCACATCTCTGCACGAGGCCAAGGCCCTGGCTGGGGTGAGACCAAGCAGGATTAATTAATAAAGCTCAGTAGCTTACACAGGAACTCTGTAATATAATTATAGCTTCTGTAAGAAAAGGCCCTGGAGTCGGAGAGGTCTGTGAGAATCGCATGGGGTTGGCAAGATGTGTCCTTTGAGCCCTGTACACTTCCCCACACCCCTGACCTGTTCTCCCCCTTGCTTTTCAGTTCAGGAGGAGTTTCTGTACCCCAAAGTGCCCAGGTGCCCTTTGCTGCTGAATGCCTCTTTGGTCTTTGCTGTTGGCTGTTGTTGTTGCCAACTTGCACCCCGAAACTGCTCCTGGGCCTCTTCCCATTGGGAGGGACATTGCTCCTGAGCTCAAACCTGCTGGTTTTGGGGGTCTGTATGTCTTCTGGCTTCAGCACAGCCTCAGTCAGGGTCGGCTGTTGGCAGGGACAGCTCCTGGGAAGTGTGAGGATCTCTTCCTACGTTTTCCCTCTCCCAGCTCTGAGCCGTCTTCCTCCTGCTCCAAAGCAGCTCCCAGGAAAACCCTTTGTGTCCTTTCCTGCACCTTCCCACATCCTCCCCGGACTCTGCTATCTTGCTCCACTGGGCATCACCAGCCCTGGGCGAGACGTAGGAGAGAAAGTGCCTGGAGCAAGTTCCATTGAAACGTCCCTGGCCAGCTGGGGATGGACCCATCCCCAGGGAGACAGCGCTGCGAGCCCAGGCCGCGGGGGGAGGCTTTTCTTCTGGTTCCTCCAAACTTTCCCAGCCCAGCCGCGGCTCTACAAAGAGGCCCTGGCCCCGTGCGCGGGGCCTTCCGCACGGAGGGGTCTCGCCAGCTCCTCTTTATTGAGTCTTCAAGCGCTGGCAGGACACTCCATTAAAAAGCCATTCGCTTTTGTGTCCCCAGGCCCCCAGCCGGCTCCCGCTCATGTGACACTGGCCACAGTTGTAAAACAACAACACAAATAGTTGGCAACTACTGAGGGTTTTTTCAAACCGAGGTCGTCATAGCAACTTTCCCCAGTCAATCACTGGCGAAGCAGCGATCCGAGGGGTGCTCTGAGTGGCAGGGCAGCCTCGCTCGGCCGAGGAGCCCCGAGCAGGGAGCAATCAGGATCCCTGTCAGCCTCCCCACGGTAGCCAAATGCTGAGCAGAGCTGGCATGGGAACGGGAGAAGTCCAGTCCTCCATCCCAGAACTTCCCCGAGCTTGGACCCAAGCTGCAGGGTCCCCGTTCTGCTGGCAGAGTGCCATAGGGAGAATCCCTCAACACCGGCGTGATGCCAAAGGGGCATCCAACCCTCCCCAGGTTTGGCACAGAGCCGTGGGGGCATCTGAATCCCCTCCGTGCCTGGCACGGTGCCGAGGGGCATCTGAGTCCCTCTGCCCGTGGCGCCGTGCCCGGTGGATCCGAACGTGGCACGTTGTCCTTGCCTGTGGCTCGGCGCCAGGTTTGGTCAGCAGTATCAGCCACTCCGTGTCTTGCAGGATGTAGGACCAGGAAGTGACTTGGCACTCCTGTAAGTCCTGGGTTTGCAGAGAGCGTACGAATCGCTCAGGTTCGTGCATGGACAAGGAGGTGGCACAGCTGGGAAGAGACAGCTCTGCTTAGCAGTCGAGCTAGCAGTCACAGCTCTGTGGTATGGGGCAAGGGCTGAGTAGGGGAGCAGGATGGATCCCCCACCATGGCATGGGGTCCAGCTGACACTGGGAGCAAGTGATAGGAGCATCTTCTCTGCTCTCCCATCCCTTGCCCTTTCACTCCTCCCCAGTGAGTCTGCAGGACCCATCAGGTGTTGGTGCCTCTCCTGTCAACTCTTGTGGTCTCTGGATCACCTCAGTGCTGCTGTGCTGTTATGACGGATTTTATGACTTTGTTGGCTTTTCCCATATATCTTGAGCACTTCCCAGTCTTGCGAGACACTAGGCTGGACTTACCCCAGAGCCCACAACTGGGCAGTGCATGCAGCCAGTCTTGGCTGGACTGGTCCCACCTGTGCAGGTAGCCGGGGGCCGTG
>NW_008676771.1:0-1560 GCF_000695815.1 Acanthisitta chloris | reverse complement strand
CCAGCCAGTCTTGGCTGGACTGTTCCCACCTGTGCAGGTAGCCGTGGCCTGTGCTCCAGAAGGCAGTGCTTGCTGTCACTTCTGTCCCATGGCAGGGTTTGTAAGCAGAGCAGACCTCGGGCTGCCGTTGTTGTCTTCACATCTCTCTGCTTGAGGTTCCCTGGCTGCCTCGAGTGACTCCTGGAGGGGAGGAATTTTAAAAATCCGCTCTTGTAGTAAGTTGGCACCATATCCAGCCACCGTCTGCTCTGTGCCAGAGCTTAGTAAAATGTTGGCGAGGGCTGCGGCTCCGTACTCAGCCCCCCCTTCCCCTTTTGTCTCGGTTGGTTTGGCAATTGCACGGTGGTAACACAGCTCAGGGTGGCACAGGGGCTTTGCTGCCCATATGCAGCTGGAAGGTGGAAAGGGATTTCCAGGCAGAGCAAATGATAAAAGGAAATGGGATGTGAGGGTCTGTGGCAGCGAGCCAGGGGCATGCCAGGCGTTTTGCTAACCCTGGCACCTTGGCTGCGGCTGGGGAGAGGCTGAGGATGGATGTGCCCCGTGCAGCCTTGGGGGACGGTGCCGGGGCGTGCTGCTCCGTGGGTAGCCTGTCCCTTGGCTGCTGCTGGAGCCAGAATCCGAGGGGGCTGGGGGCAGGCAGGGAGCTGCCAGGCTCTGAGCAAATCCCATTTGTTGGCACTGCGGTTACAGGCACGGGAACTGTTGGCCGGGGCAGGGGAGGAGGGATGCCTGCTCCTTCACTTTGTTGCTTTGCATCTTCGTCACTCTGTCTCAGTTTTCTCATTCATTTGTTCTCAATTATTTGTTAATTTCCTTCCCTTTTTCCTCAATTTGTTCTCTCATCGTTTGCTCTCTCATTTGCTTTTTCTTTCTTTTGCTGCTGTTGTTTGCTACTTAATTTCCTTCTTCCATTCCTCTTCGTCTTAGCCATTCTCTCTCATTCCTTCTGCTTTTTTCTCTTCTTCCCTCTCTGCTCCCCTGGGCATTTTCAGTATCTGTGCCTTTTTTCCTTGCGTTGTTTCTAATCCCAGGTGAGTTGCTTTCCTTCAGAGAGAGATACCTCACTCTTCCATGCAGAACTCCTTGGGCTGCCGCCCCTTTCACGCAGCACTTGGCAGTGTCGCTTCCCTTTGCGCTTCAGACTTTGAGGGTGCCCCAGTGAGTGAACCCTTTGAGAAGGGAAGGAGGGAACAGCGCTCACATCCTGCCCTTGGCTGGACTGCTCCCACCTGTGCCATTCATGCTCCCCTGTCATTCATGGCCAGGGAGCTGTGGTGGCTGACCCTGCTCCTCACCCACGGTGCTGTGCTGGACACGGCCCTGGGCAGAGGGAGGAGGAGGAGGAGGTGGCAGTGACCTGCACCTGGGCCATGTGCACACACAGGGGTGTGGGGCCCAGACTGCCGCACACCTGCGCGTGCCGCCGCGCTCATCACCGGCACCTGCCTCCCCCCCAGCTCCTCCACTCTCCCACCTCCAGCTTCCCTCCGTGGAGCCTTCAGCCACAGGTTTGGCTCCCCACGCTGCCACAGGTGTGGAGGTGTGAGCCTCTGGCAC
>NW_008676770.1:5451-23644 GCF_000695815.1 Acanthisitta chloris | reverse complement strand
GGAGTGGTGACAAGGCAGGATGGGGGCGGTGGCACTGAGCTGCCCGGCTCGCGGCCCCGGGAGCTGGCACGGGGGGGTGCAAGGACTGGCAGGAGGGGGGTCAGGGTTGGGGGCTGAGTCGTGGGCGGTGGAGTTGGTCAGAGCCTGGGCATAGGGAAGGCCTCGGGGATGAGGGAGCAAGGTCGGACAGGCAGTATTGGAGAGGAGAGTGGGGCTCTATGGGGTGGTTAGTGGCAGCCTGGGGGAGGAGGAGAGATCTGGGGAGGGTGTTGGAGGTTGCAGTTTCGAGCTGGAATGAAGGAGCAGAGCTGGAGGACAGGGCCTGGACAAGGAGGAAATTGGGAAGGTGGATTTGTGGGGGTGTTTGCTTTGGGTGAAGCGAAGTTCATCTGTGTGGTGCCGGCGCTGGTACAGAATATGTGGGGGAGCCGAGGAACAGGATGTCTGTGTGTGCAGTCCTGGCCTCGGCCCTTTGCTTTGGTGGGGGGAGCAGATTCCAGCGTGCCTCCCTTCGCCTTCTCGAGCAGGAGGGATGCAGGCCCAGGGTTTTGCCATGGCCCCTGGTGCCAGGCTGGTGGGTGTCCTGGCCTTGGCAGGGGCTGGTTTCCACCTACATCTCTGGCTGGGTCAGTTCAGTCCCTTCGTAGTCAGTGATTTTTTTATTGCCAGCGTTGCCCCAGGGCTGTAAAGATCCTTGTGAGAGCACAGTTTAGCTTGGAAGAAAGTCCCTTGGTATGAATGTCCTTATCAGCAGCTGAGCTGCTGTGGGCTGCTGTGCTGTCTACTGCTGGGCACCTTTGTACGGAGACAAAGCCTTAAGTGGCAAAGCACAGTGGTGTTATCTCTGGGGTGGAGCCTGCCCTGGTGCCTTGCAGAGCACTGCTCAGCCTGCTGCAGGAAAAGACCCCCCAGGCAGGTGCCTTTTTCTGTGCCACCTTTTCTCCAGCGATTTTTGAAGCTCTCAGCCTGTTGTGTGCAGAACTTTGGCAGAGGCCACTTCCTCTGCTTTCCCCCCCACTCTCACCTGACATGTTGCTTGGGTTATTGGGGTGGGGTTTTTTGTTGTTTTGGTTTGGGGTTTTATTTTTTTCATAAAATAACCCCACAGACTGCACTGCCTTGGAGGATAGCCGAGCTGCTCCCAGATTTTGATTCTTCCTGAGCCTGATCATTTAATGCAACAAGTTTTCCAAGAGCACAGGCACCACACTGGAAAGAGAGAGCTCCCAGGTGACCACTGTGGTATTGCAGCTGCATCCATTAGAAAATACGACGTGTACAGAGGTTGATAGGGTATGTCAGAACCGCTCGTCCATCACAGCTCCATGCCGAGGCACTCATCCTGCTGGAGGGAGAAGGATGTGCACATGTCCCTGTGTGGGTGCGAATGAAGAGGTGGCAGTTTGCTGGTTTAAATGCACCCCAAACCCCTGACTTTGTGTGAGCAGAGCTGGGGTTGCTGCTCTGCACCAGCCCCCTCACTTGTGCATTGGCACGCTTGCCTCACATACCAATTGTGTCTAGATCGATTTGTAGTGCAGCTGATGGTGTTCTGCTTCTGCCTCTTAGTCATCTATGGCATGTTCTGTTCTTTAGATGTCATTTCTAGATAAGTTTTGTGCCTTGAGTGTGTTGCTAGAGGTGAGGAAGTTACTTACTTCTGCATTTTCTTTTGTGCTTGTGCTGGGATCCCCCTATCCAGACAAGTGAAAGGAGGTGTGTTTTTTTTCACTGGGTTTCACGTCTTTTAGGGAATGGGTGTTATGCGATATTTATGCATGTGAAATTTCTTTTCCCTACGGCCGTAGCTCTGGGGTCATTCCTGTGGTGCTCAGCCTGGAGTCAGGAATGGATTTCCTGTATTTCACTATTTTGGTGATGGTTGTGCCAAGGTGTGCCTTGGGGACGAGCACAGGACAGTCAGGCCACGGTCAAGCCTTGGAGGATTCAGTGACTGGGAGGAGTCTGGACACTGGGACAGAGTTGGGTTTGCATTATTTGCTGTAACCCAGGAGTGCAGCAGATGCAACACAGGGATTTGTCCATAGTGGTTGTCTGGGAGCCAGGTGTGCCTGGTGGCTTCAGCACCGGCCTGGGAGTGAGGCAGGGTGGGGCCTGTTTCCAAATCCTTTGCCAGAGACTTGTTCTGTGACATGGGCTGTGTCTCTCCCTCCATTTCTCATTGCCGCAGTGTGGCTGTGGTTTGGCAGGATCCCTGCAGAGCATTCCTGGACCATCAGGTGGGAGACACTCTGGATTTTACTGTGTCCTATAGAACTAGGTCACGTTTATAAGTTGGAACTAATTGCTGCCATAATATTATTGTCATATACTGTATGTCAAAATCTGATCCATCAGCTGTCCCTGGAGTTGCGGGTGTGGAAGGTGCCTTGGCAGGGCTATGGACAGAGGGCAGTACCTAACCTACCTTTAAGAGTCTTCTCTTGATAAGGTCCTTGGGACTTGGTAGCATCCACCTGTAAATAGGGCAGTTTCAAATTTAATTTGATTTTGTGGGCAAATCCCATGGAAATGTTGCCTCCTTGGACAGCCACTATTGAAAGGTTATACTTAGATCAAGATGGTGACGTGTGGTGAACTTCCGTGCATCTGATTATTTTTATTTAACGCTCTGATTTCTTGGTTTGAATCCGTTCTCTTAAACCAACCACATTTTAAAATAAAGGCACAAAGCTACCAGAACCTGTTCAAATCACTCGAGTTAGGAATTTGCTGCTGAAACTTTCAAGCACTGAACTGCTGCAGTGTGGGAATACCTAGTCAGTACCTGGAAACAAATGTGTTGAAATGAGGACAGTTCATGAGCTTATGTAGGTGTCAAGAGAGTAAACTGTTCCATAAGCTTTTGACCAATTCATTTGTACTTGAGAAGTTGCCTAGAAGCTGGAGTCACACTTGGGTTTTCCCATTTCTGATAGAAACGTGATGTGAGGGAGACAGTTGGAAGATTTTGTTTCTCGTTGTTGCTTCCCTCTGCTAACCACACAGACAGAAGAAAACCCACAAACAATTTAAGAGTAAAACGTTTTGATGATTGTCTTCTGTGTCTGGTGAATACTTATTCTGTTTAACACACACAGAGGAATTGCCTCCCAAAACAGATTTGCAATCCCATTTGGTCCTGCTCTAATCTAACTGACCCCAGGGAAAGTGTGGCACAGGGTTTGGTTTTCCAGCCATACATAGCTTGCCCTATGTCTGGTAAATTAATCATCTGCCTTAAACTGTTGCTTATTATTTACCCACTGTGCAAAATAAAACAAATTTGCATAGCTGGGGAACAGTGTGCCTTTTCCTGGGCTGGGGGCAGAGGGAAGAGAATCTCAAATTAAATCACTGGTTCCTTTACAGCCCTTAATAGGTACAAATCTGCAGGGCTTCATGACTGTTAGTTGCATAGGAAATCAGCTGAAGCTTGAACTTCCCTGATGCAGAGCAGTTCCTGTGAGGCGGTCGGAGCTGGGCTGAAGCTGCACCCGCATGCTCTATGGTGTTTCCCAGCTGCGGTAGCTTGGTGCTCATGGGCTGTAGAGCTGAGCCTCTCAGACAGGGAGGTTGAGCCCTGGGTGAGATCAGGGAGTGTGAACTTCATGTTCGTGATGTGACATGCAAAGTGGGTTCATTGTGGGGAGACAGAGGAGCATCTGGAGGCTGTTGGGTTGCTGGGAGGGGAGAGGAGCCTTGAGTCCTGCTGGGCACCACTGAGAAACTCACTGTGGGAGTGGCCATGGCCATGCCTGGCTTCAGGGGAACTCAGCAGCGCCACTAAAACCAGGGATTGTTCCTCTGCCACCTCCTCCTTCTTGCTGATACAGGCATTTTTGTGGCTTCAGGGGAAACAGGATTGGGGAAGTGACCTAGGTTAAAATTAAACAGGCAAAACTGGGTATTTTTAGCCTAGATGAGTTTCCTCATCCCGTTCATTGTCTGATGGTTGCTCACCATGGTGCAGCCACAGAACAGGGATCAGATCTCCTTCCTTCAGGAGCTGTGGCAGGTGCTGGCTCAATGTCCTCACAAGCCCAGCCTGGAGCCACCCATCTCCCCTGACACAATCTTACGTGCTGAATTTCTATGTGGCTGACAGGAGTGCTTGGGCGATGCTGCTGGCAGAAAGCGGTACCCTTGAGTTTAGTGTGGCAGAGGCAGCACTTGTGGTATACATTGGCTGTCCACATTGACTGAGGATGCTGTAGGTAGGTGTTTGAGCATAGTTCCTAGGCTGCCGCACCACATCCTGCTTCAGCCACCAGGGAAAGTGACTTTGTATTTAGTGGTGGATCATGAACCACCTCTGCTTGGAACTAGGCAGTGCTCCACTTTCGAGCAACAGTGAAGGGAACAGGAGGGAAGCCAGATCTGCCGAGTGTTAGGCTCTCACAGGTAGTTCTGTCACTATTCCAACCTCAGTTTTCCTCTTGAGATTCCAAGAGGGGCCTGCTCTGTTTTATCCTTGGAGAGTGGTTCTTGCTGCAGCCAGCGGTTCTTGTCATCAGAGAAGAGCAGGTATCCATTGCTGTACTAAAGAAACACAGTGACTAGTATGTGCAAAATGAGGCTCTTCCCCAGAGACCTGCCACAGCTCTGGATCACGCCAGTGGGGAACTATGGGCTACCTGCCCACAACTGGAACAGAGGTGCATGGGATGAAGACCTGGCTGTAAGGGGACCTGCCTGTATCTGCATGCTGCAGGACTAGCCCATACTTTGCCTGCTGTGAATCCTTCTGCCTTTCTACCAGCTTCCTCCAGGCTGTTGGGAAGGGAAAAGCTTGGGCATAGAGGGTCACCTAACCGAGATGGGAGTACTTGTGTGTGTGTGGGCTGCCGAACACCTTGGCATCACCCACCTGACTGAGCACTCCTGCTCGAGTTTGTGGTGGGTGTGCTGCCAGAGCTATGGGAGCTCTTTGATTACATATGCTCCCACAGCTTACGCAGGGAAGCTTTTGTTAGCTGAGTGGGGCCCAGGACTGGAGGAACTGTTCAGATAATTTTAGACATTGCTCATAATTTTTTTTATTGGGGTGACCTTACCATAGCAAGAGCCTGCAGTCTGTCACTGAATCCGGCTCACTTTATCTAAACTGTGTGTTGACTCTCGTGATATGAAAGCTCTGCTCAGAGCTTTAAACTTTGAAATACCTTGTTTCTCTTTTTTTTTTTTTCCCCTGCACTGGGGCAGGAGATTAGAGTATCTGCATGCCTGCAGCTTTTAAAATAATTGCCATTCTCCATTATTGAGTACAGGCCTTAATTGTGGTGTGAGAGATGCTTCAGTATGGTTGTTGGCCAAGTTCGCAGTTAGGTCTTTTTAATACAGAAGATGAAGGCTGTGCATAATTAGTCTTCATTCTTCTGTTCTTAAATTTGTTGTAGCATATGGCTAAGAGCCTCTGTGGCCTGAGAATGAAACAGGGAAGTTTGGAAGTTGTCCGAGTCAAAATTGAGGAAATGGTGTCAGAAGAAAGATTTGCTATTGCTCTTAAGTGCTTGCTGGCATCTCTCCATGGGCACTATGGCTCTTCATAGATGTTCTGCTGGGGTGAAAAATCTGATTTGGAGCTGGCTCTATATCGGATAGACAGGGCGTAGGAGCCATTTGGAGATGAATAGCAAGGAATGCAGGCAAGAAGACATAAAACCTATCAGGGTCTTTACTGTTACAAGCAGAGGCAGATGGGATTTGGTGTGGATTTGACTTCAAACCTGATAAGTGTTATCAGAAAACGGACTGCTGCCACTGCTGGGAACAGCTGCCATTTTAGCTTCAGAGCTCATGCAGAGGTTTGCAGAAAGGTCTGGTCTGGATTAGGTGTTTAGTGCAGAGAGAAGCCATCTCGGTTATTCCTGGTACAGGCTGGTTTTGTTGTCCATTCAGGGCAGAGGGTGGCAAACAGGGAAAGTTGCTGAGAGAGGCTGTGGTTCAGGTAGCACTTGTGGTAAGGAGCTTGCAGGGGCCACAGCAGTGCTCTGCCCCAGGAGCACATGGGCTGTACTGTCTGAAATCTTCTGAGCCTAGCTAGGCTTAGTCTGTTTCACAGAGACTTGAATCAGAGGTAAAGTGAACCCCAAATGAGCTCCTGGCTTCCCAGTTGGGACATACAGTCTGGCTGGGACTGGAATTTAGAGTCACTCTTGCACTGAGCTGCTGAACTGCTGATTCTCACCATGGGTGTGGAGGACCTCATCGTGGAGGCAGGGGACACTGCAGCAAGCTAGACCAGGCAGAGCTCTGCAGGATCATGCCAGTAACCTGACAGTAACCAGTACCCACCCAGGCGTGCTGTGCGTTCTCTGCATGAAGCCTTTGCCTACTCAAGAGCAGGAAGGGCTGAACACGGAGAGGACACACTGTGCCATCACAGGGTGTTCAGCGCATCTCCACTGCTATTTCTGTTGGTGGAAGATGGGGTGGGTGGAAGGTCGAGGGGAAGTGATCATATGTGTGTGACCTGCAGCACCATTGCTCATCTAGAAACCACAGAAGGCTGGAGGTGAGAGCTCCTCTCTCTTCTGCCTGGGGACTCCTTGATAGGGGAACAACATCGGGTAGCAGAAGGGGTGTTTTTCTGTTGTGGAAATGTTTGAAGTAGCCAGTGTAGTTTTGGTGAGGTGAGCCAGAGAAATAAATAGAAGCACTTTAACTTTGTGATTGTAAGACTGCTGAACTGTGAAAGGCTGAGAGCTCGTTTCACTCCCAGCCGCACTTCTAATGCCCTTCCCTGTCCTCCCCTGGGCCGGGCCAGGCCAGGCCTGAGCTACTTAGGTCTGTGCTGGCGAGGCAGAAAACCCACCCTGCCATAGGTGACAGGGCCAGCGTGGCTGCGAGGAGCTCTGTATGCAGCTCACGCGAGCACTGGCTTCACTGAGGCTCTGCCAGGAAACAGTTGAATATTCAGCACCCGAAGTTCTGCCCAGTTACCTGCTTTTCCCTAAAATATCCCTTCTCACCATCCCCAAGTACCGGAACCGAGCCACTTGGGAAATCCGCGTTAAAATAACTTTTCTAGGAAATCATGGTTGCTCGAGGAAGACTCGGAACCAGGCTGTGTAAGCCGTGAGCTTTTGTGTGCAGAACAAAGGCTCTCCTGCAGAGCCATTCACCGTCTCCGTGGTCTCTCTCGGCTTCTTCAATAACGCAGCAAGCCATCTTCCTGCCATCCCCCGGGGATACTGGGTGAGAGAGCAGGGAATTGTCCTTCCTCGGCAAAACCACTCCAGTGTGCTGGCTGTCAGCTGCTTCCCTGCGTTTCTCGAGGGAGGTGCTGTGTTCGGAAGGCTCTGCTGGGAACGGGGGTACTGGGAGGTGTCAGCTCCGTGTGCGTGGGGAATGAGGTTTGAAAGGCATAACTCTGAGAAGATGGAACAGAGGTTTAAGGATGCATCCTCTTTAATATTCCTAGCTCTCATGTGCCTGGCTGTGCTATCTTTAAGACTTCCTACATAGGTTTCTTTTTTTATAAGAATTTATACTGCCATCCAAGCTGATTCCCACGTCTGAGTGTGGTGCTCTAAAAGAACACGTCTGTATCAACTGACCTAGTGGGATTGGTGGGATTTTTTTCATCTCTGCTCTGAGCAGTCCTCAAGTGAGCAGAAGTGACTTGGATGTGGCTTGGGGAATTGCTCCCCTTTCCAAGAGGCCCAGCTTAAATATGCAGCCAGGGATGCCCATTGAGCCTCTGTCTCAGGCCCAGCTGGGAAGGGGAGATGAAAGCAAGAGAGGTCACATGTAGCTGGCACAGTCTTAAAGGACCTGCTTTGGGTGCACTCGCACTGCTTCTTTCAAGTGTGTGGTTTTTATCTTCAGCGATGTGGCACAAAAGACAGAGTCTCTCCAGCCTCCAGACAAAAAGAGCTGTTGCCTTTCACAGATAATGACTTTCAAGAAGCAGCAACACCTCATCATTTTCACTTAGGATTTCTGTCTGGGGGTTAATTCCTCCGTTTCCACTGGAGTATAATGTTGTTGACCTGGTACATGGTCTGGGATCAGTGCTGTTCAGTTCTTTGGTCTCCCTGTATTGCCCAACTTGAGTTTTAGCACATTGTGGTCATTTCTGCCTTCCAGGAACAAGACTGACTGAAGAAAAGCTTATGGAAGAACAGTGCTTTCTGCTCAGATGAAATAAACTTTACCAGAATATGGTGAGGGAAAGTAGATACTGAGTCATCACTTCCCTGCCCTTTCTCGGTTCATATACCAAGTTGTAGCCAGTACTCAGCAGCATAAAAGTGTGTGGACAGAGCAGGTTTTGACAAAAAGGTTGAAGCTGGTTTCTGGGCAGCAGCATAATTGAGATCACTGGCATTGGTTTGGGGAGTTATTTCAGTATGTTCGTTCAGACAGGTGTGAATGAACTGTGTTAGAGTCTAGATTCCTCTTAGCAGCAGCATTAGCCTGTACTCTGTTTAATATCATCTGCTTTTGAAAAATAAGCCAAGATACAGTGTGAAACAGCAGTAGCAGACTGGCATTTTTATCCTGTTCTCATTTTCCACCCCTGCTCTCAGCTGTGGATACACTTTTGCATCGCTCCCTGTTGGAGAATGACCTATTAATACCAGTCCCCTCAGAGCTCCAAAAGCAGTTATGTAGTGCCAGTCCCAACAAAATGACTTTTCAGAAACAGTTATAACTTTCACGGGGTCCTGCTCTTCTACGGATCATGGACAAACTGGAAAATAGGTTTATTAAGACATAGTTAAATCTTCATAGTCACAGTGTAAGATGTGGTGTGCCTTTGGCTCCCGAGGGGCTCTTGTTGCTGATCAGGGATCCCATAGACCACGCAGGACTGTGTAAGAGCAAACACAGAGCTACAGTTTTTCCTGCAGAGGCAGTTGACAAAGTCTTGGGGTGTTTTGGAAGGGGGGCACATCTGGAAAGTTTCCTTCTGTGATTTACTCCTAGCCCTGGACTTGTCTTCTCTGCAAGCAACTTATAGCAACGCATCTGCAGAGCTGGTGCTGATGGCAAAGGGGGCACTCTGTCAGGAAGGATTGCTCAGCCCCTTCCATGAACTGGTATTGCAGGACGTTACAAAAGAGCCTCTGTTCCTAAACCTGTGTCAGGGATATTCTGTACAGAATGTACTTGTGGAAACAAACTTCTTGATGATGAGTTTTGCTTACTTAGATGTTTCTAACTGGAAATCTGTGATGTCAAAATCTATTAAGAAACTACAAATAATAACAATCTCTGCCATCTTCAAGGTTTATTTTATGTTGTCTGGGATAGAACTGGTGCTTGTAGGAATGGGGAGAATTCTAACATCTCCTGTCGAAGGTTATCTACCAGTTGAACAGCAGGAGACAGAAGGGTTTTCAGGAAGAGCTGCTTGTGAGAAATAAGGCATTGGAAATTAATCCTCTTTCCTTCACAGCTTGGAGGCTGTTATTTGAGTTCTCATTTACCTCCTTTGTTTTCTTTGCTTTTTAGAAATAAACCAGAGGCAGTAGAAGTAACATTTGCAGGTAAGCTCTGCAGCTCGCCTGACTTCTCTGAACAAAGGGCTGGCTCAAATGGTCTGCCCACAGCTAAACCTGGTGTGCCCAACCTCAGCCCACACCGCTGCAGTGGGAGGAGAGCTGCACAGGGGCAGATGGTGTGAACACCCTGCAGTGCCCCCAGAGCTGGGCCTTTGTCAGCTGCCCTGCTGTCTTCTGTCTGTCTGCCTTTCCTGGGACTTCTCCACAGCAGTGAGTTCAGTGGTGGCAGCGCTTTGGTGTGTGTATCTGCCATATAGCTCTTCTCTTGGACCTCGCCTGTTCTCCATTCCCACCTTTGGTGCTGCTTGTTATGAGGTCTTTAGCACCTTCTGGTTTTGGTTGTTAGGAAGCTGGCTCAGGGTGACAGGCAAAATTAATTCATTGCCTGAAGTTTGCTCTCAGGGAGGAAAAATGCCAAGGAAGTTCAAGTGCTCATTGAGCAACTGATTTTTTGCTTCTGTTATCAAGAGTCTGTGTAAGCTGCAGTGCTCCATGGGGAAGTGGAGCTTGCTAGGTAGCTGGAGGGTTACCTTTCCCTGCCTCCTGCCCTTCCTGCCCGTTCTGCAGTGAAGTGCAAGCTGTCACAGCAGGCAGCAGCTGAGCTGCCCTTGCTGGCAGAGATGTTTTCTCCTCCAGGCTGCAGCTCTGGCCTGGTGGGCATGTCAGTCACCTTCTATGCTGGCCATCCAGAAGGCTCCTGTCTCTATGTGTTTGCATCCTTGTGTGTTGAGCACAAGCAGATCTGCCAGAGATGCTAAATGACACTAGACTAAAGCTTTCTGTGATGGACAGATGTCAAAACTGTTTCAGCTCTGTGAATGATAATGGGTCTCCCTACATGACATTTACCGCTTTCCTTAATTGCGGATTTCTCTCTTGCTGTGTGTGAGGGCTGGAGCAGGAGGAACGGTGTCGCTTTATGCAGTTCCTAGAACATGGAGGGAAAACCTTCCTCAGAAATAGGAACTGGTTCCTGATTCCTCACATTTCTCTTCCTTGCTTCTTAGACTTTGATGGAGTCCTTTACCATATTTCAAACCCCAATGGAGACAAGACAAAAGTGATGGTCAGTATATCTCTGAAATTCTACAAGGAGCTCCAGGAACACGGTGCTGATGAGGTGAGTGAACATCTCTGGGCCTTACTCCTACAAATACTGTGTTAGCAATGTCCTTGCAGTGTTGATGGATCATCTGACCCTTAGAGAAGTATATGTGCTCCCATCTCACACTGGTCAAAGGAGCAGCCCTGTGCTAGCCAGGAGTCTCTTGCAAGACAAGGGCAAGCATGTTCTCATATGACCCTGCAGCTGAAAAGCCAAAAGTCACCACTAATTTTGCAAGTCCAAATGAGTGTGACCACACAGATCATATGGACCATATAGAAAGTTTCCCTGGCTGATGTGTTGAGCCCACAAGTGAAGGAAGGCACCAAGACAGATCCGGAGTCCCATGGCACTTCTCTTCTGACTCTAACCACACTTGAGAGCAAGTGCTGGGCTCCTGCTGTGTGTGCAGACCTTGATCTGCAGACTGGTTCCCTTTTCACTGCTGCTGTGTGGAGTTGCAGGCTCAGTTCCTGTTGCATGGGCTGTGGCTGCAGAGAGCCATTTATGGTAGAAAGAAGGAGCCTCTCTGAGCTGTGGTTGGGTGGTGAGGCAGGAAGTGTGAGTCAGTTCCTGAGTCAGTTTTCAAATCTCTGCATGGTAGCAAACGGGGTTCACCCAAGGCTCTTCAGCAGGCTGCCTTTGGATGTCTGTCCCTGGAAGAAACAAGGAAACTGCTCCATCAGTTTATTGTGAGTCTGGTGGGAAACAGGCAAGTTGAACCCAAAGTGAAGTCCTGTGAATTGCTGCAAGACTTACCTACATCAGAACAGATATGAATGAGTGTTCTGTTTTCCTAGTTTGTGTATGCAGAGCTTTCTAGGAGCAGCATTGCACACTACTGAAGGCACTGGTGCTGGCAAACAGGAATGTCAAGCAGCCCAATTGGTGGAGCCCTCCTAGCATGTTTAGTGAGGATCAGTGCAGTGTGGGATACCAGGAGAACCACTGTGGTTGGCAAGTAGCTGACACCACTGTGACCAGCAGCCATCGTGGTGGTGGTGGTGGTGGAGGGCAACTTCCTAAGCTTTTAGAAGAAAATGGGGTCTCTGCAGGACTGCCTTGGAAGTGCTGACCAAATAGAAATTACCTTTGAAATAGCCAGTTATGAAACTGTTGCTTTCTGTACTTCCCTAGAGATGATGGTATTGTTTCTGCTCTGTCTTTGGTCAAACCCTACTGTGAGGAATGCAGAGTGGGGTTCCTGCTAAGACAGGGCATCTACTTGGGCTGTTGCAGGCAGGCTCTCTGCTGAGAGGAGGTTTAGGCATGCAGAGAGCCTGTGCATGGAGAGCTGTGTGGTAGTGGATGTCATCCTTGGAGGGCCAGTTCTGCCACAGCATTGCTGTGTTCTTCCCTGTGAAATACCTCCTGTTCCCAGCCCCCTCGTTGACACAGAGCTATGGCTCAGTTGGAAATTGCCATTGATGTAAAATTCAGCAGTGATTATGTTCGAAGAAAGGTTTATGCTGTGCTGTAGGCGGTTCTGCTTCTGGGAGGCATCCAAGCTGCCTGGCAATGTCCTCTCCATCCCCATCTATCATGTGCAGTAGGCTAAGACAGGGCAGGTGATCGCCAGGCCACGCTGTGCCAGACCCTTGCTGCAACTTGCCATCCCACAAGGAGAAGGTCTGGGTACACTTTGCATCTGCTTTGGAATGAGAGGAAGGGCTGTAGCCCTCAGATCTGTTGAGTCAGGCTTTGCTGACTGTTCTCTCTTAAAGGTAAGAGCTATATGGAAGAGGTTTTCTTCCCCACACAAGTTCAAGACTAACAACTTGAAAGAGTACCAGTTTTGAGTCCTGTCCTGCGTGTCCTGTCAGTGGAGTTCAGGGAGCCTGGAGCCGGAACAGCCAATAATTCTAGAAGTCAGTGTCTTAATATTTGTCCAAATTCGGTTAGACTAGGGAAGGCAGGTGCTGTAATTTGATGTTTCTAAAAGAAGACCAAACATGGCTTAGACTGTGGAGGAGGAGACAGCTCTTAATAGTTTGTGCTCTCAGTGTTTATTGTCTTTTCTAGGTATTGAAGAAAGTCTATGGAAACTACTTGGTAAATCCTGAATCAGGTAACCCTGCAATAACATTTACTATCTGTGTGCATGAATGCAATTCCAAAATCACTTAAGTTACCTCAGAAATGCTCATATGAAGGCTGCACTCAAAGAGGTTGATATCTGGGGCTCTGTGCACAATGAGTGGCAGTTTAAAAAGTGGCTCAGGAACGTCAGGGCTGAAGTAGCTTGCAGTACAAGCTGTAATTCTTTATGCAGCCCTCCTCCAGGAAGCCTCTGTTCCTCACGGTTGGGGTCTTTGTTCTTCTCGAAGACGCTTTGCGGGACACAGGAAAACCATGGTTACCTGTGACAACATCTCTTCCTACTCACTGCAAAACCTTGGGAGCAGTTCAGCCAGCACATGTGTCTGGGAGCTCAGGAAGGAGCCCAGGGAGCGTTGCCATGGCCACATACTGAGTTCAGGCATGGCTTCTGGCAATGCTTGGAGTGGGAAGCACTCACCCCTGGGGCTTTTGGGAGGGTTTAAGGCAAAGGTGGGACTGTAGTTGTCTCTTTACAGAAAATCTCTGCCTTCATTAAGGCCCTAAGTAGATTATTAAGGTTAGTGGCCGTCCCTTCCTAGGTTACAATGTCTCTTTGCTCTACGACCTGGAGAACCTTCCCGCAGACAAGGATGCTATTGTGCACCAAGCTGGCATGTTGAAGCGCAACTGCTTTGCTTCAGTCTTTGAGAAGTATTTCAAATTCCAGGAAGAGGGTAAAGAAGGAGAAAAGAGAGCCGTCATCCACTACAGGGACGATGAGACAATGTAAGTGTTCAAACCAAGCAGCACGGGAGTTGGACAACTGTCAGTACTCTGCTCCTCTTCACAGCTGTAGGTTGTGGTGGAAAGTCAGGAAATCCTACTGCTCTGGACTTTGGCAGGGTTATAAGGACGTGTCCTAGGCTACCAGAAGTACCCAGTGAGGGGAATGCTCGTGCCTCAGGCTGCTGGGATGTTACACAAGTCTCTGTTAGTGGCAGCACTTGTGGTTACATGCTGGAGAGGAACTGGCCACTCCCAACAGAAATGTTTTGCTCCCTGTAAATACTGTCTCAAGGGAGGGGAAATTTTCAGCAGCCAGGCCTGTGAATGGCTATTGTATCTACTTGACCTTGTCATGCAGTTGCTTCCTCACCTAGTGGTACTTCTTAGCTCCTGTTCACAGCTGGGTTGTCTTCTCTACGCCCCCTGCAGGTATGTCGAGGCGAAAAAGGACCGTGTCACAGTTGTATTCAGCACGGTATTTAAGGATGATGATGACGTGGTGATCGGAAAGGTGTTTATGCAGGTATGGAAACTGAATGGCAGGGAAAGGCTCTGGTCCTTGATTGATATGCCTTCTTGCTTGAAGCAGCATTTCCAAATAGGCTGCTGAAGTTGGTCTGAAGTGAGCACAAAGGGAGTTTAATGCACACAAATGCTTTACAGGGCTCCATGCTGCACTGGAGTGGAAGAACCACATTAATAGGTATAGGCAGTGTATTTTCTAATCCAGGCTCTTGCATTGGCATCTTTACTATCAATAGGCTTGCTCATTTGGACAATCAAAAATATTTCGTGTTATGGATGAGAAACACCACATTGAATACCTCAAGTCTCCATGTTGAGGCCCTGTAGTGTGGCTAGCTGTGGTGTAGGGATCACCAGCCAGCTGAGATGCTAAGCATGCTGGGGAGGCTGTAAAGGGAGAGAAAGGGTAAGACAGTGTGCTGTGCCTGAGATACTGCTAAGAGCTGTCTAGATGGTGCTGAGACTTGTCTTCACCTCGAAGCTTCTTCCTGCTAATGTTCAGATGCTGCAGGAAGACTCAGTAGCTCAGTGTCCCAGCTCTTGAGTTTGAGCCCTTCAGAGCTATGAGTATACTGAGTTTGCAAGCTTAAATCAATCATAATGCCAAGTACTTCTGGCCTCAGCTACCTTTTGCAACTGCCATTTAGCTGGAAAGCATCAGGAGACTCATAGTAAATACTTTGTGTCTGTTAGCTTCTCTGTGCAGCCTGTGGAGGTTGAGACATCTGTGTGCAGCTCGGGAAGGCTCAGTGCATGCTGATACATGTGTTCATCCATATCACAGGCCCACCTTACTCACCTTGTGTCTGCTGAAGCTCCTGGGGAGCCTCCTGCATGGGCACAGCCGTGCCTGCAGGGTATTCTGGGGATAGAGGAGCTTTAACCCACCCATTCAGGAGTGCTAGGCCGTGCTGGTGACAAGCTCATGGACAGCAAGTTACTGGCCCAGTTTGCTGGATACCAGTTTACCGGTGTTGAGTGTCATCAGAACAGGATCCGTTGCAATGGAAGTCTTAGTTCACAGCTCTGTTCGCTGTGTTTGTTAGCTACAGGCAGGGAATCTGGTCTGGCTTTGAGGTTTTCCCTCAGCCTGGAATTCAGCTTTTAAAGCGGGGAGGGAGGCATGATGTGAACAAAATGAGGTTAGTGAGGATCCTGGGGAGCTGGCAGGGCTTCAGGGCAATGTCTGTCCCAGAGTCTCCATGTCCCAAGCTCTTGGATTTTATAACAACAAACCTTGCCTCTACCCAGCCACAAGAATTTCCACTCTGAGTCACACTGGCTCCTTCCCTTCAGCTATTGCTCTTGCATAATGCAGCTGGGCATGGTGGCTGCTCATCTGGGCTCTCATGGAGAAAATGTGACCATTAACTAACCAGTGAAGCCATTTGAACCATTTCACCCTGTGGCATAAGCAGGCAGAATTGCAAGCTAAGCATTTCATTAAGGAAACCCCAATGAACTACTCAGTTCTCTAAAAGGGTCATGGATGCTCCTGCCCTTCCCAGGGGAGCTGTGCTCACAGGAGAGGCTGAGGGTGGCTGATAATGTGTAGGTTGGGCTGGAGGTCAGTGAGGCAGAGAGGAGACTGCCCTGCACTGGGGCAGAATAATCTTTGAACTTTTCCAGCCCCACATAAGGATGGTGCTTGCAATGTCAGAAGTGCAGAGCCAGTTTTCATGTGAGGTGGGGGTTGTGCTGCTGTCAGAGAACTTCCATGGGGGAAGGGATCTCCCTGCCTGAAGGTATTCTTTCAAGGTGTAGAGAAGTGTTAAGAGGAGCAGGCTTTGCACACAAGCTTCAAACCCTGCAGATGCCTCTCAGTGCCCAGGCAAACTCCTGGTGGGAGATGGTTTCTCAAATGGCAGAGCCTTTACAGTGGTTGTGATGGAGACCTTGCAGCCCTTCCTGAGAATTTCCATTCCTCTGGGGTGATGGGCACTGCCCACTTTGCTGGAAGCATCAATGGTGTTGAGTTTCCAGCACAAGCTGTGCTATCTTACATGCTTGCTCAGACTCAGGTGCCCCTTCCACAAAACACCCGTGGCAAGGAGTGTGAAAGCCACCCCAGCTGAGGGACTGCTCTAGACCATGTATAAACCCAGGATAGATGTGCATTTTGGGCTGGTTTTGCTGGGGAAAATGGTTATTTTCCAGGTGTTTGGCCAGATGAACTTGAAGGTGGGAAGCTTTCTGTTCTTTGCCCTGTGGGAGTGAGGAAACCCCACTTGCTTTCTCGGTGTGTTGCTGAAGGGTTGCAGTGTGACTCAACTTCACTTTGTCGTCTTCAGGAGTTCAAGGAGGGTCGCCGGGCCAGTCACACAGCCCCACAGGTGCTCTTCAGCCACAGGGAGCCACCCTTGGAACTGAAAGACACGGACGCAGCTGTTGGCGACAATATTGGCTACATCACCTTTGGTAAGCAGGCAGTTCTGAGGCCTGGGATGCTTGGCGAGGAGGCAGGTTCCTGCTGCTATGTGCAAAGCAAAAAGGAATTCACCTTCCCCGAGTGTTGAAGTGGGTCACTGGGGGGCTGCAGGGACTCTGGAGTTGTATTCTGTGTTGTCCATCCCCTTCGGAGTGTCCCTTTGCTGTATCAGGTCACCTCAGCTCTGCTGTGGGCAAGAAGATGTGGAAGTAGACAGTGAGCTGTTTAGTGTCTGCCTACAAAATAAGTTCAGTATTTGGCAGCAGAAGGAAGGGTGGCTTTGCTGTGGTATAGTGGAAACGAGGATTCTTATGAAAGGTTTTATGCAAGTGTATTTGTAGGTCATCCAGCTGCAGGCACCTCTGCAGTGCTTAATCAGCTGTGGCAATCGGAGAGCAGCAGCAGGGCTGTGAGTTCTGCTTCTCCAGCTCTGCCTCTTTGCTCTGGGCCAAACCCTGATGAGCCACTTTCTCCTGCCTGCAGAGGTGGCAGCCAGCAGTCATCACTTCCCGGTGGGCAGCAGTGCTGAAAAGTCCAAATCCTGCCCTGTGCAAAGGGATAGGTCTCTTCCAGAGAAATTGGGGGCAACAGTTGGGTATATCATTAGGGTCTCACTGTAGTTTGGAGCTCAGAGATAGAGCACAGACACTGAAGGAGAAGGTGGAGTTAGCACTGTCCTCCTCTCGAGCTAGGAATGGTGCCTTGAGGTCAGGGCAGCTGTCAGCAGCAGGAGGGAAGTCTAATGGCAGGTCTGGGATGGCACGTACTTCATTCTTGTTGAGACACAATTTCCCAGTTATCTGATCTGACAGTCTCAGGTGAGATCATCACCCAAACAAAAAGTTCTTTCAGCCCTTGGATCTGGGATGCTTAGCAGAATACCAGGCTGTGGAAAGAGAAAGCCACCTGCTTGTATCTGAGTCTGGCTCTGTCACATGGCCAGCAAGCTGCTAGGCAGGGATCCACAACCAATTTCAAGACTCAAGGGCAGACTGGATCTTGCAGTCAGCTGAGCAGCCTGGCGCTGTCCTGGTCCGCCTCCCAGCTTGCTCCTCTGATTCTGTCCCCCAAGCACTGAAGTAGAGTCATGCAGTTTCCTGCAGTGCCATTGTCTCTGGGCACTTGGCCTTGCCTGCATACTTCAGAGTGCACAGCTGTGAGAGATGTGAAAAACTGATCCTAAGCCTTTTATTTAAAATCACAAGCACTGCTTAATTTTGGCATGTGTCACAGTAAAGGGCTCTTTGTAGAGGGCAGGGCAGGCGTGCAGAGCAGCACACACTGGAGCCTCCAGCACTGGAGGATCCTGAAACCCTTGAGTAGCCTCGGGAGGGACTAATGGTCTGTGTTGGCCTCATTTCAGTGCTGTTCCCCCGTCATACCAATGCTGCAGCCAGAGACAACACCATAAACCTGATCCACACATTCCGGGACTACCTGCACTATCACATCAAGTGCTCGAAGGTACTGAGGGCCAGGGCTGGGGGACACAGGGTGGCTTCAGCCCATCTAACCTGGGTGCTGCAGGGGAGGAGCATGGGGCAGGGGTGCCTTCTCCCTGCTCTTGGGTGCAGGCAGTGCTTGTTTGCTTCCCATTCTAGCAGCAAAGTAGGATTATTTTTTTTTTCCTTTTGTATCTGGTTTATTTCCTTTCTGGCAACAGAAAGGAGGGCAATTGTTGAGAATGACCTAACTTTGACATGTCCAGAAATCTCAGCTATGAAGACAGGAGTCTGACGTGTCCCCATTTTGTCCTAATGAAACACAGGCCTATATTCACACGCGTATGAGGGC